>NC_069500.1:616814027-617114027 GCF_027579735.1 Bombina bombina | reverse complement strand
GAAAACACCTCCGGATGGAGTTCCCACTCCCTGGGATGAAAAGTCTGTCTGCTCAGAAAATCCGCTTCCAAGTTGTCTACTCCTGGAATGTGGATGGCAGATAGACAGCAATTGTGGGTCTCTGCCCACTGAAGAATCCGAGTAACCTCCTTCATGGCTAAGGAACTCCGAGTTCCTCCGTGGTGATTGACGTAAGCCACAGAGGTAATGTTGTCTGACTGGAACCTGATAAACTGGGCTGAGGACAACTGAGGCCATTGTAAATCACCCTCAACTCCAAGATGTTGATGGGAAGAGCAGACTCCTCCTGAGTCCAAAGGCCCTGAGCTTTTAACGAGTTCCAGACTGCTCCCCAACCCAGCAGGCTGGCGTCCGTGGTCACGATCACCCAAAAAGGTCTCCAAAAGCATGTGCCCTGAGACAGATGTTCCTGAGAAATCCTCCACAGGAGAGAGTCCCTTAACGACTGATCTAACTCTATTCTCTGAGATAGATCCGCATGGTCACCTTTGCATTGTCTGAGCATGCACAACTGGAGAGCACTCAAATGGAATCAAGCAAAAGGAATAATGTCCATGGAAGCCACCATCAGACCGATTACCTCCATACATTGAGCCACTGAAGGATAAGCAGTAGCCTGAAGAGAGAGGCAAGAGGAAATGATTTTGTTTTTCCTGACCTCTGCCAGAAAAATCTTTATCAATAGAGAATCTATTATAGTCCCTAAGAACACTACTCTTGTAGCAGGGGAAAGGGAGCTTTTTTCCAGATTCACATTCCATCCGTGGGAACGAAGAAAAGACAACAATATCTGTGTGAGATTTTGCTTGTTGAAAAGATGGCGCCTGAACCAATATGTCGTCCAGGTAGGGTGCCACAGTAATTCCACGAGAACGGATCACTGCCAAAAGAGCCTGGGAGCCATGGCTAGACCAAATGGAAGGGCCACGAACTGGAAATGTTTGTCCAGAAAGGCAAATCTCAGGAATCTGTGATGGTTCCTGTGAATAGGAAAATGAAGATATGCATCCTTTAGGTCTATGGTTGTCATGAACTGACCCTCTTGTACTAAAGGAAGAATGGAGCGTATAGGCTCCATCTTGAAGGATGGAGCTTTGAGAAACTTGTTTAGACACTTCAAGTTTAGAATGGGATGGAAAGTTCCCTCTTTTTTGGAACCACAAATAGGTTGTAGTAGAACCCAAGACCCTGTTCCTGCACTGGAACTGGAACTATCACTCCCAAGGAGGAAAGATGTTCTGCTTGGAAGAAGGAGAAGGCTTTCCTCTGAAGTTACGAAAGGAACGAAAATTACTCTGACGTCCTTTAGGCGTATTCTTCTTATCTTGAGGTAGAAAAGACCCTTTTCCACCCGTAATATCATAGATAATTTCTGCCAAACCGGGTCCAAACAAGGTTTTGCCCTTGTAAGGAATCGCCAGAAGCTTGACTTTAGAGGAAACGTCCGCAGATCAGGATTTCAACCATAACACCCTGCGACAGCGAAGCTAGAAGTTTTAGCTCCTAGTCTAACAATCTGTAAAATGGCATCTGCAATAAAGGAATTGGCCAACTTAAGAGCTTTAATCCTATCTTGAATTTCATCCAAGGAAGTCTCTACTTGAAGATAATCAGACAAGGCGTCGAACCAATAAGATGCCTCCAGCTTCTTGTCCATCGGATCCTTAAAAGAGCAGCTATCCTCAATAGGAATAGTGGCTCTCTTAGCCAGAGTGGATATGGCCCTTTCAACTTTGGGTACAGTATACTATAGGTCTTTAATGGAGTCCTTGACAGGAAACATTTTCTTAAAAATGGGAGACGGGAAAAAGACAGCCCTGGTTTCTCCCATTCCTATGAGATAATCTCCCTAGCACGGTCCGGCACAGGAAAAACCTCTGAAGTGGAAGGTTCATCAAAGAAACTATTAAGTTTACTAGATTTATTAGGAGTGACGACAGAGGTATCATCTAAATTAGCTAAAACCTTCTTTAACAATACATGAAGGGGTTCAAGCTTAAATCTGAAGGATACCACAACAGTCTCAAAAGAAGGAATTATACTGTCCGAATCTGAGATTTCACCCTCAGAAAGTCCCGATGTATCTTCCTTATCAGACTTATGAGAAAGGGCAACTTGGGAAGCAAAACTGAGGACAGGCACCTTACTTTCTGAATTTCTAGATTTCCTCTTGCATTTTCCCTGTAATCTGGGAATGGCAGCTAATGCCGCAGATACCGCTGAAGATACTGTCATGAATCCGATCCGCTCATCGCCGTGTCACCGGCTCACGGATCTCTTCTGTATCACGTCACGTTGCCTAGCAACGTGACACAGTCATCTGGACACTCCTCCTGACGTCAGCGTCTCTCTGCCTTCAAAGCCCGGCGGGAGATCTTACTCGGGGCCCGTTTGTCTCTCTCTTCATTCCGGACCTTCACAAATGTGAGTAGTTTTCTCTGGATTCTGATCCTTGCCTGTCTGAATTCCCTTGCCTTTTCCGGATAATTATTCCCTTAAACTTTTGCCTGTCTGAATATCTGTGAAATCCCTTACTGGAAGATTACTCCTGCTTGGATATCATTTGCCTATTACAAACCTGCTTAAAGGGACATTTGTTTGTAGCAAAACTGCTTGGATATCATTTGCTTATTATAAACCTGCTTAAAGGGACATTTGTTTGTTGCAAATCTGCTGGGATATCATTTGCCTATTACAAACTTGCTTATAGGGACATTTGTTTGTAGCAAAACTGCTTGGATATCATTTGCTTATTATAAACCTGCTTAAAGGGACATTTGTTTGTTGCAAACCTGCTTGGATATCATATGCTTATTACAAACCTGCTTAAAGGGACATTTTCTGTTTGTTTGTTTGTTGCAAACCTGCTTGGATATCTTTTGCTTATTACAAACCTGCTTAAAGGGACATTTTCCATTTGTTTGTTGCAAACCTTGCTTGGAGATCATTTGCTTATTTAAAACCTGCCTAAAGGGACATTTACCTTTTGTTTGTTGCAAACCTGCTCTAAAGGACATTTATCATTTGCTTGTTACAAACCTGCTTAAAGGGACATTTGTCTTTTGCTTGCCTCAAGACCTGATTAAAGGGACATTTTCTTTGTTTACTGGAATCCTGTTTAAAGGGACATTTTCTTTTGCTTGCCTCAGTCCTGTTTATAGAAACATATTCCTTTTACTTCTGAAATCCTGCTTATTTTGTTTCCTGTGTGGGTTACGTCCTGTATATTTCTCAGTGTGCTAGCGTGTGTTTTATTTTTCACGCTAGCAGTTGGGTTGAATCCTGGGCTGATCCTTTACGGCTGACAGATACATGGACAGCAATATCTGATTTTAAATAAACTCCACTAGGAGTTAAAGAGGAACTGCAGGGCACTGCATGTGACACCATTGAGGCTTGGGACATAGCAGGAGAAAGCTGAGGTATTATTTTAACAGCATCATCCTGAGAGACATTAGACTCAAAACTGTTACCTTTATTTTGCAAGGTTTTCTTGACACATGAAGAACAAAATTGCATAGGAGCTGCAATTTGTGCATGTAAACATAATAAGCATGAATTCAGGAGAGAATGCTCTTGCTCCATATCAGACATGTTGTGAAACAGTAAATAAACTTGTACAGATAAGTTTCAAAGATTTTAATATTCAATTAAAATAAGCCAAGGAAAAAATACACTTTAAATTTTATCCCAAATTAGGATCGATCCCCAGCTAAAATTATGTGAGAAAAGTTAAGAAAAAACATTTAATAAACATCAAATAAACTTCTAAAATACCCCTCAGGCAACCCCACACCTCAATTACTGAGGTGCCTTACCGCTACCAATTAAGACCGGATCACCCAGAAATGGAGAAAAAAACTAATTTTTCCTCAGAAACTTTTATGAAGTAAAGCCGGTCATGTGACCGCAACTGCCGAGCTCAAATTACTGCTGCGACACACCAGAAATAACCGTTTTTTCAAACCTGACAGTTAAAAATTTTGCACCATTTTATTTTAAAGCAAAGGGGAAATTAATAAGCTGCTGAAATAGAAAATTCAGCCTTACATTCAGTTTAAACTTGTATTGTTTTATCAAGTAAATATGTCAGTAAATAAAGCCTGCTAAAAACATTTTACCCTTTCTTTCTAAGAGTTTAAATGTTAGTCTCACACATGCTACAGTGCCTGCCTCATGCCTCAGTGTAACCCATACAACAGGATTATTTATGTCCCAATAAAAAAGCAGTGTCTTTTAATTTGTTAAGTGCATGGTCTCCCCAACTGGAAGAAAAAGCACTTACCTGCTCCGTTTTGAAAAAGAAAGAACAGAGTAGCCAACTCTGGCTTTCTATACTAGGGCAGCAATTGTTAGGAAAACGCAGTAAGTACCTCTTTACAAGTTCCTAACTGCTTTAAATCCACCACTATCGACTACAAGGAATGACGAGGAATACGGCTATACCCAAAAACTTGCTTGTAAATTAAATCAAAAATTTTCTTCAGACACCTAAACTTCACCTCCTCCATGCACCGAAGGCAAAGAGAATGACTGGGGATTGTGGGTAAGGGAGTGATACTTAGCAGTTAAACTGTGGTGCTCTTTGCCTCCTCCTGCTGGCCAGGAGTGATATTCCCAACAGTAATTACTCAAGCTGTGGACTCACCATATCTTAGGAAAGAAAAAAGCTTTACTATAAAGAAAATGCCAGCGCCTGCTATGTGCACTTTTAAAAGTTCTGTGCGCTCCCTCTGAAATAGATGTACACCTTAGAGGGAACAGTATATACGTGTGTGTTTATAAATGTATGCAAGGCTTTTTTTGTGGGGTACTCACCGGTACTGTGTACTCTCACCTCTGTTTTCACAAGAGGGGGCTGCAAAATACATCAAACATTATAAATAATCTTGTCCCTTTGCTCTTCTCAAAGTTTTTGAGCAGAATATACTGTATCCAAAAAAGGTTCTTGTATTTATTGAGTTTTAATTGAGTACTGGCACCTTTTCTTTTACAAAAAAAGGACTGTGTATATGTATATATGTATGTTTGAGAACATATGTGTGTGTTGCTTTTAAATATGATAATGTGAGTGTACATTTAAATTCAGAGAGTGTGGTGTCTTTCTGTACACACTCTACAAAGGGTGCCACTCTTTAGAATTTTGAAATGTTGGGAGGGAGAATCTGATCAAGCCTAACAAAGTGAGTCCACATAAAAATCCCCAGTGTTTACTAGGAGCATTTTAGACATAATATGGAGAAACCTATAAAACAGATTACGGAGCAAATAATACAAAATACGGCTGATTTAGAGATAATGGATTTTCTGTATAAAGCTATAAAACAACTTGTGTTTTTTGTTTACTTGTTGATCTTATTTATTCATTGTAAGTGGTACACTTAGAGCAATTAAATGTAGTGGTTTAGTGATCTGTACCTGACTACCTGCAGGCAGTCCTTATAAGTGGCTTGTACAATACCTTAATTTACTATAAAATGTATTTTACCTTGGGGATGATGGGTAATAGTTGATCTGTATATGATGAAAACACTTCCTGGTTGCTAGCAATTGCCTGTACTTTACTGCAGGTAAAAGGTAGCATGCTACTTGCAATAGATAATAATTAACATGTCATACATACTTTTTTTTTTTTTTTAAAGAACATGGGAATATTTGTGATTGTTTGAAGGGATTCTATTGAGAGCAGACTTTGCACTTTGTGTAATTCTGTGAAATATTTTTCTTTTTAATTATTAATGTATAAGAAACATGAGGGTTTTCATATATTTTCTAATTACAGAGAAAAACAAATTTTTAACATTTTTGCTATCACTCCATTTAAACAGAAGTAGAGCCTTGTTTTTTTTTATGATCCCTCCTCAATCCTCCCACCTCCCTGTTCTCTCCCAAAGAGTTCTGTAACGCTCCCCCCTCCCACTAGTAGTAGCCATCCTAGTACCCAGTTTATATGCATTATTTATGTATTTATTTATTTTTCTGTAGTGTAGGGTCCCCCTCCCCAGGATTGTCATGTAGGGACCCCCATCCCCCCTTTTTCTGTAGTGTACTGACCCATTCCTCCCTCACCCTTCATAACATATTTGCCGTAGCGTAGTGTCCCGGCACTCCCTCCCCCTTCCACTGTTGTGTCGCCCACTCGCCCCGCCTTCCCTCCCACACTTCCCACCAGCATCAACGGATGATCATTACAGACAGTGACATAGACAAAGTCACTGTCTGTAATGGTCTTGCAATCTGGCTTCATATGGAAATGGAACACTGTGCTTCATTAACATATGAAGGCAGATGCTGGAGGCCCACAATTGAGTTTCCAGCATTATGGATGCAGATCTACATTTTGTGGTTCAATGAGCTATGTACCACATGATGTAGATCTACGTTCATTTGGGGTAAACAGTTAAATACATCTTACTTTTGTGTACAAACTGTGCTTATCTCCCGGTATCTAGAGATAGGCCAATAAATAGAAGCATTTTGCGCCATCGTGAGCCCAATTTGCCCGTGAAAATTTGAAAAAACAAGACCAAAGTTACAACTAGCTGGAACCTCAGGTAAGAAAAAATGTAACTAAAATTCTCCCAAACATAATTTTCCATGCTGAATGTTAGACTGCAAAGGGAAATAAACATAGACCTAACTCATGGCAAATATAAGCAATATATATTTAAAACTTTAAAAATATAAAGTGCCAAACATAGCTGAGAGTGTCTTAAAAAAAGATACTTACCTGAAGACACCCATCCACATATAGCAGACAGCCAAACCAGTACTGAAACATATCAGCAGAGGTAATGGTAGAGGAGTATAATGTCGATCTGTAACGGGAGGTGGCCGATGAATCCCCACGACCGAATTTACAGAGAGCCTTAGAATAGATTTCCCATAGGTGAAAACATGGCATCATCAGGCAATACTCCCTTCACATCCCTCTGACAAACACTGTACTTTGAGAGGAACTGGGCTTCAAAATGCTTAGAAGCGCCTTTCACAGAAGAAATCAAGCACAACTTGCTTCACCATCCTCCAACGAAGGCAAAGTTTGTAAAACTGAGGTGTGAGTGAGGTGGGAGGTGTATTTATAGGCATTTTGGGGTTTGGGAAACTTTGCCCCCTCCAGGTAGGAATGTATATCCCATATGTCACTAGCTCATGGACTCTTGCCACTTACATGAAAGAAAAGCAAAATCTGTACTCTGAGTTTTCAAAATGCTGCAAATTTCCTTAACCAGCTACTTCATTTGCAGCATTTGCATGTTACAGATTTTGTTTTTGTGGCCTGTCTATAGAGGGGTTGATTAGTACAATATTACACAAATGTAAGAGGTGTTTAAAGCTTTGTTACAAACATTGCTGACACACAGTGCTCAAGTCACATGTACGCTTCTGAGCAGATTTAAGAATTTTGTCATGGAAAGAGCTGCATTTCAGTAAAGGATACCAAGATGAAAAAAAAAAAAAAATACATTTGATAATGGAATTGGGCGCTTTTCTTTTTTAATACATGCTGTCCCTTTAAAGTCACAAGAGTTCCACTGCCCTTTTTTTACATTAACAACATATGCGTCATGGCACATATTTGCTAAAGCTTTCTCAATTTGATTACATTGTTGAAGCATTTAGATGCTCACAAACCACTAGAGCATAATAAACCTGTGGCAATGCAAATGATTCTGTGTTATCACAGTGAAAGCCCAGTGCATACAAAGCTATTGGCCAATACATAATAATTCACAATACTGACATTAAAGGGACAGTCTAGTCAAAATTAAACTTTCATGATTCAGATAGGGCATGCAATTTTAAACAACTTTCCAATTTACTTCTATTATCTAATTTGCTCAATTATTTAGATATCCTTTGTTGAAGAAATAGTAATGTACATGTGTAAGCCAATCACACAAGGCCTTTATGTGCAGCAACCAATCAGCAGCTACTGAGCATATGTAGATATGCTTTTCAGCAAGTGATATGAAGAGAATGAAGCAAATTAGATAATAGAAGTAAATTAGAACGTTGTTTAAAATGACATGCTCTTTCTAAATCATGAAATAAAAAAAATTGGGTATCATGACCCTTTAAGGGCAAGTTGAGATTTTACACAATGTTTAGCTGAAGATAGAAATTCAAATAAAAACATCTACAATGGAAAATAACTAGAGTGAAGGATCACATATTAGTAGGATTAAGGCAAAATAAGTAGAATTTCTTTGTAAGAAAGAAAGGAATAGAGACAATGCACAGTCTTTCTAGCTATAAGTACAAAAACAGACTCTGATATTAAAACCAGGGCCCAAAATTTCAAGTCCGAAACTACTAGCCAGGACAAAATGTTACTTGCCACTTCTAATCTTACCCGCAACACACCCACTACTTCATACACTCTTTGCGTATGTTTAGCCATTGTGAAACATTTTGTAATATTGTTTTTATTTTATACCATAACAAATTAAATCATGCTACATACAGTAATAAATTAACAAAACTAATGTATAGCAATTAGAAACATCAACTAGAGACTATGGGGAAGACTAGAAAAAGGAAGTTGTTGAACTGAGAGAATATAGAGAGTGCTGACAGTCATGGAAAGTCATAGCAGACCTCGAGATTTAAAAAAAATATATATATCATCTCTCCCTTCTCCCTCTTAACTATAGTTCTCGACTCCCTCCCTCTCTTTTCACCCTCTCCCTTGTCTCTCAGGCCATATCTTCTCATTACATTCCTTCTTTCCCCTCTCTTCATTCTTTTTTTCTCCATTCTGTCTTAACTCTATTTTCTTCTCCACTTCCACTTTTCCTCTCCAATCTCTCTCTCTGCCCCGTTTACCCTCTCAGAAGTAACAGTCTGAGCACTAATGGGGTCTCTACAGCCCTAAAGGTATAACATATCCTTACACTTTCATGGATATATAATATCCCTATAGATCATAGTTTTAGCACATAGCACAAAATGTATGTTTGTCAGTGCTGCAATAGGAATGTACAAATACAATGTGCCAACTTTGCTACTTACAAAATGCCACCAGACTTCAGACTCAACATTTACTAACTAACTTTCACTCACCACCATTAAATTTCCACTCGCCATTGGCTAGTGGGCTAGTGGAAATTTTGAGCCCTGTTAAAACTATTGCTGAAACAAGGTTAGGACATCAAAGACCATACAGGAGAGTTTAATAAATTAAATTGATGATAGAATAGACATTAAAATAAAAAAAGTCTGTCAAATAGAGTATGCAATTTGCTTTGTTCTTTTTGTATATTTTGTTAAAAAGCATACCTAGGTAGGCTCAGGAGCAGCAATGCACTGCTGGGAGCTGGCTGCTGATTAGTGTCAGATGCCTCTTGTCATCTGCTCAACAGATGTGCTCAACTACCTCACAGGAGTGAATTGCTGCTGATTAAACAAATGATACCAAGATAATGAAACAAATGTGATAATATAAGTAAATTGGAAAGTTGTTTTAAATGGCATGTTCTATCTGAATCAAGAAGAAGAATTATGGGGTTTCATGTCCCTTTAAGATATAGTACTAAAATCTTTATATTATGTTAAAATTTTAAAAATGTCTAACATGAAAAGGGTTATGCAAAATTTCTCTACATTTAAAGTGAAACTAACTTGAAGAGTATGTTTGTGTGCAGCCAATACTTACGTTTCTATTGCTCAGTGGGCTCATAGGAAGAATTCCCATATAAAAAACACAATTTATGCTTACCTGATAAATGTATTTCTCTTGTGGTGTATCCAGTCCACGGATCATCCATTACTTGTGGGATATTCTCATTCCCAACAGGAAGTTGCAAGAGGACACCCACAGCAGAGCTGTAATATAGCTCCTCCCCTAACTGTCATAGCCAGTCATTCGACCGAAAACAAGCCGAGAAAGGAGGAACCATAGGGTGTAGTGGTTACTGTAGTTTAAATTTAAAAATTACCTGCCTTAAAATGACAGGGCGGGCCGTGGACTGGATACACCACAAGAGAAATAAATTTATCAGGTAAGCATAAATTGTGTTTTCTCTTGTAAGGTGTATCCAGTCCACGGATCATCCATTACTTGTGGGATACCAATACCAAAGCTAAAGTACACGGATGAAGGGAGGGACAAGGCAGGAACTTAAATGGAAGAAACCACTGCCTGTAAAACCTTTCTCCAAAATATAGCCTCCGAAGAAGCAAAAGTATCAAATTTGTAAAATTTTGAAAAAGTATGAAGCGAAGACCAAGTCGCCGCCTTGCAAATCTGTTCAACAGAAGCCTCATTTTTAAATGCCCAAGTGGAAGCCACAGCTCTAGTGGAATGAGCTGTAATCCTTTCAGGAGGCTGCTGTCCAGCAGTCTCATAGGCTAACGGATTAAGCTTCTTAGCCAAAAAGAAAAAGAGGTTGCCAAAGCCTTTTGACCTCTCCTCTGTCCAGAGTAGACAACAAACAAAGCAGATGTTTGACGAAAATCTTTAGTAGCTTGTAAGTAAAACTTTAAAGCACAGACCACGTCCAGATTGTGTAACACAAGTATGGAACCACAATCTCTTGATTGATATTCTTGTTAGATACCACCTTAGGTAAGAACCCAGGTTTGGTACGCAGGACTACCTTATCCGTATGAAAAATCAGATAAGGAGAATCACATTGTAAGGCAGATAGCTCAGAGACTCTACGAGCCGAGGAAATAGCTACCAAAAAAAGAACTTTCCAAGATAAAAGCTTGATATCTATGGAATGAAGAGGTTCAAACGGAACTCCTTGATGAACCTTAAGAACCAAGTTTAAGCTCCATGGTGGAGCAACAGGTTTAAACACAGGCTTGATTCAAACTAAAGCCTGACAAAATGCCTGAACGTCTGGAACATCTGCCAGACGCTAGTGCAAAAGAATAGACAGAGGAAAAATCTGCCCCTTTAAGAAACTAGCTGACAATCCTTTTTCCAAACCTTCTTGGAGAAAAGATAAAATCCTAGGTATCCTGACCTTACTCCATGAGTAACTCTTGGATTCACACCAATATAAGTATTTACGCCATATTTTATGGTAAATTTTTCTGGTAACAGGTTTCCGAGCCTGTATTAAGGTATCAATAACTGACTCGGAGAAGCCACGCTTTGATAAAATCAAGCATTCAATCTCCAGGCAGTCAGCCTCAGAGAAATTAGATTTGGATGGTTGAAAGGACCCTGAAGTAGAAGGTCCTGTCTCAGAGGCAGAGACCATGGTGGAAAGGATGACATGTCCACTAGATCTGCATACCAGGTCCTGCGTGGCCACGCAGGTGCTATCAGAATCACTGATGCTCTCTCCAGCTTGATCTTGGCAATCAGTCGAGGGAGCAGAGGAAGCGGTGGAAACACATAAGCCAGGTTGAAAGACCAGGGCGCTGCTAGAGTATCTATCAGTGTCGCCTTGGGATCCCTGGACCTGGATCCGTAACACGGAAGCTTGGCGTTCTGGTGAGATGCCATGAGATCCAGTTCTGGTTTGCCCCAACGGAGAATCAGTTGTGCAAATACCTCCGGATGGAGTTCCCACTCTCCCGGATGAAAAGTCTGACGACTTAGAAAATCCGCCTCCCAGTGCTCTACACCTGGGATATGGATAGCTGATAGGTGGCAAGAGTGAATCTCTGCCCAGTGAATTATTTTTGAAACTTCTAACATCGCTAGGGAAGTTCTTGTTCCCCCTTGATGGTTGATGTAAGCTACAGTCGTGATGTTGACCAACTGAAATCTGATGTACCTCAGAGTTGCTAACTGAGGCCAAACCTGAAGAGCCTTGAATATCGCTCTTAGTTCCAGAATATTTATTGGAAGGAGAGACTCCTCCTGAGTCCACGATCCCTGAGCCTTCAGGGAGTTCCAGACTGCACCCCAACCTAGAAGGCTGGCATTTGTTGTTACAATAGTCCAATCTGGCCTGCGAAGGTCATACCTTTGGACAGATGGACCCGAGATAGCCACCAGGGAAGAGGATCCCTGGTCTCTTGGTCCAGATTCAGTTGAAGGGCCAAATCTGTGTAATCCCCGCTCCACTGACTGAGCCTGCATAGTTGCAGCGGTCTGAGATGTAAGCGTGCAAACGGCACTATGTCCATTGCCGCTACCATTAAGCCGATTACTTCCATACACTGAGCCACCAAAGGGCGCGGAATGGAATGAAGAACCCAACAGGAATTTAGAAGCTTTGATAACCTGGACTCCGTCAAGGTAAATTTTCATTTCTACAAAATCTATCAGAGTCCCTAGAAAGGAAACTCTTGTGAGTGGGGATAGAGAACACTTTTCCTCGTTCACTTTCCACCCATGCGACCTCAGAAATGCCAGTACTACGTCCGTATGAGACTTGGCAATTTGGAAGTTTGACGCCTGTATCAGGATGTCGTCTAAATAAGGGGCTACTGCTATGCCCCGCGGCCTTAGGACCGCCAAAAGCGACCCTAGAACCTTTGTAAAGATTCTTGGGGCTGTAGCTAATCCAAAGGGAAGAGCTACAACTGGTAATGCCTGTCTTGAAAGGCAAACCTGAGAAACCGATGATGATCTTTGTGTATCGGAATGTGAAGATAAGCATCCATCTTGAACGACGGAACTTTGAGGAATTTGTTTAAGATCTTTAGATCCAAAATCGGTCTGAAGGTTTCCTCTTTTTTGGGAACCACAAACAGATTTGAGTAAAAATCCTGTTCCTGTTCCTCCTTTGGAACTGGATGGATCACTCCCATAACTAGGAGGTCTCGTACACAGTGTAAGAATGCCTCACTCTTTATCTGGTTTGCAGATAATTGTGAAAGGTGAAATCTCCCTTTTGGGGGGGAAGCTTTGAAGTCCAGAAGATATCCCTGGAATATAATTTCCAACGCCCAGGGATCCTGAACATCTCTTGCCCACGCCTGGGCGAAGAGTGAAAGTCTGCCCCCTACTAGATCCGTTACCGGATAGGGGGTCGTTCCTTCATGCTGTCTTAGAGGCAGCAGCAGGCTTTTTGACCTGCTTACCTTTTTTCCAGGTCTGGTTTGGTCTCCAGACCGTCTTTGATTGAGCAAAAGTTCCCTCTTGTTTATTATTAGAGGAAGTTGATGCCGCACCTGCCTTGAAGTTTCGAAAGGCACGAAAATTAGACTTTGGCCCTAGATTTGGACCTGTCCTGAGGAAGGGCACAACCTTTTCCTCCCGTGATATCAGCAATAATCTCCTTCAAACCAGGCCCGAATAGGGTCTGCCCCTTGAAGGGAATGTTAAGTAGCTTAGATTTTAAAGTCACGTCAGCTGACCATGATTTAAGCCATAGCGCTCTGCGCGCCTGTATAGCAAAACCAGAATTCTTAGCCGTTAGTTTATTCAAATGAACAATGGCATCAGAAATAAAATAATTGGCTAGCTTAAGTGCTCTAAGTTTGCCAAGTATGTCATCCAATGGAGTCTCTACCTGTAAAGCCACTTCCAGAGACTCAAACCAGTACGCCGCAGCAGCAGTGACAGGGGCAATGCATGCAATGGGCTGTAGGATAAAACCTTGTTGAATAAATATTTTCTTAAGGTAACCTTCTAATTTTTTATCCATTGGCTCTAAAAAAGCACAACTGTCCTCGACAGGGATAGTAGTACGCTTTGCTAGAGTAGAAACTGCTCTCTCCACCTTAGGGACTGTCTGCCATAAGTCCCGTGTGGTGGCGTCTATTGGAAAACATTTTTCTAAAAATAGGAGGGGAAGAGAACGGCACACCTGGTCTATCCCATTCCTTATTAATAATTTCTGTAAACCTTTTAGGTATTGGAAAAAAATAAGTACACACCGGCACTGCAAAGCATTTATCCAGTCTACAAAATTTCTCTGGCACTGCAATGGTATCACAGTCATTCAGAGCAGCTAAAACCTCCCTAAGTAACACGCGGAGGTGTTCAAGCTTAAATTTAAATGTAGAAATATTAGAATCAGGTATCTTTCCTGAGTCATTAACATAACCCACTGACTGAAGCGCTCCTTCCTCAGCTTCTGCATATTGTGAGGCAGTATCAGACATGGTTCTTAAAGCGTCAGTATGCTCTGCATTTTGTCTCACCCCAGAGCTATCTCGCTAACCTCTAAGTTCAGGTAGTCTGGCTAATACCGCTGACAGTGTATTATCCATGACTGCCGCCATGTCTTGTAAAGTAAACGCTATGGGCGCCCTAGATGTACTTGGCGCCATTTGAGCGTGAGTCCCTTGGGCGGGAGTCAAAGGGTCTGACACGTGGGGAGAGTTAGTCGGCATAACTTTCCCCTCGTCAGATTCCTCTGGTGATAATTTTTTTAAAAACAGAATATGATCTTTATTGCATAAAATGAAATCAGTACATTTGGTACACATTCTAAGAGGGGTTCCACCATGGCTTTTAAACATAATGAACAAGGAGTTTCTTCTATGTCAGACATGTTTATACAGACTAGCAATGAGACTAGCAAGCTTGGAAAACACTTTAAATCAAGTTAACAAGCAAATATAAAAAACGGTACTGTGCCTTTAAGAGAAAAGTTTTTGTCAGAATTTGAAAAACAGTGAAAAAATGCAGTAAATCAAACGAAATGTTTACAGTGTATGTAATAGGCTAGCAGAGCATTGCATCCACTTGCAAATGGATGATTAACCCCTTAGTTCAAAAAACGGATAAAAAAAAAAAAAACGAAATAGACTTTTTTTTTTTTTTTTTTTTTAACAGTCACAACCAACTGCCACAGCAAGCTGTGGTCCTACCTTCCCCAATAAACGACTTTGGAAAGCCTTTGAGCCCTTTAGAGATGTCCTATAGCATACAGGGGACTCCTGAGGGAAGCTGGATGTCACAGTTTGTAATTTTAACTGCACCAACTGTAACTTTTATACTATAACAGTGGAAAGCCTCAGTAAAACTGTTTCTAGTCAAAATTTAAGCCAGCCATGTGGAAAAAACTAGGCCCCAATAAAGTTTTATCACCAATGCATATATAAAAACGATTAAACATGCCAGCAAACGTTTATATTGCAATATCATAAGGGTATTACCCCTGGGAGTAAGCATGATACCAGTCGTTATTAAATCACTGTATTCAGGCTTAACTTACATTAATCCGGTATCAGCAGAATTTTCTAGTGTTTTCCATCTCTAGAAAAAATTATAACTGCACATACCTGATAGCACGCCATTCTCTCGCTGAAGTTACCTCATCTGTGTAATCCCCTCAGACATATGTGAGAATAGCAATGGATCTTAGTTACAACCTGCTAAGATCATAGAAACCTCAGGCAGATTCTTCTTCTATTTACTGCCTGAGATAAAATAGCACAACTCCGGTACTATTTAAAAATAACAAACTTTTGATTGAAGAAAATAAACTAACTATATTTAACCACTCTCTCCTACAGCATCCTAGCTTGTTGAGAGTTGCAAGAGAATGACTGGCTATGACAGTTAGGGGAGGAGCTATATTACAGCTCTGCTGTGGGTGTCCTCTTGCAACTTCCTGTTGGGAATGAGAATATCCCACAAGTAATGGATGATCCGTGGACTGGATACACCTTACAAGAGAAACTTGGCTTATTTAATACAGGAACATTAATTAACCTCTTGACGCCATTAGGACGGTCCATGTCATCCTAACAGCACTGAGCTTTAACGCTGTTAGGACGATAAGGAACATCCTAACATTTACAGCATCTTGCTCCCCTCCTGCTTTGAGGAAATGGAAAATCCGACTAGAGAAGGTGCCTAGCATCGTAAGCAGTCTCCCAAGATAAGATCCTGGTGTTGGAGTCACGTTATTGCAGCAACGTTCACATGATTTCTCATTTCCTTCAAATGTTTACTTCGGAACTTCATTCCGATTTTGCACACTTTATCCTGTCCTGAAGGGGTTAAACTAAAAACAAAACACACAAAAAAACGCAACCCCCCAAGAACATATACATATTTCTAGAACAATATCAATTTAAAGGTTTATTTTTTAAAATTTTTATTGGACTTATTTTAGTTTTAGCTGTTGACAAGTCAGGTAATATCTGAAACTTCATGGAAAAAAACACCTGATTTCCTAAAGGCAATCAAAGATTTCACTTATCCTTCTGCTTCTGGAGTGTTGGCTGTGACCAGATCAGTCACTTAATCGCTCTAATTATTGCTAATAATACATGGGTTAATTAACTGAGCTATTTTTGGATTTTGTTAGAAAATACAATATTACGATAAGCAAAAAGGTGAGAAAATATGTCTAGTAAAGAAAATTTAGCAGAAACAATAAAACATGTCATTGGTCAGAATATTTTGTTCATTTTCTAATAGAAAATATTAGACATGTAGACAGAAAAAGAAATCAGTCCCTAATTGAATTTATCAGATAACTGGCTAGTTATGCTGTCTGCAGAGTAAAGCCCAGACTGGCTCCTCCAAATAAGGCAAACGCTGGGTGGAGTTTGGCTATTGAAAAATAGTGGCACTAAAAAAGATGTTAATTTGTTTTAAAAATGTTAAGACTTGGCCAATATGTTATTCTATAACAACACAAAATAAATGTCTTGTAATTACTTACTAAACTAAGCTGATGATTAATCTCTATACTGGAGTTTTGAGAATAGGACCCTTAGGGGCATATCTATCAAGCTCTGAATGGAGCTTGATGCCCTCGCCAGAAACAGCAGTTATGAAGCAGCGGTCACAAAGACCGCTGCTCCATAACCTGTCCGCCTGCTCAGAGCAGGCGTACAAACATCGCCGGAAATCAACCCGATCGAGTACGATCGGGTTGATTGACACCCCCCTGCTGGCGGCCCATTGGCCGCAAGTCTGCAGGGGGTGGCGTTGCACCAGCAGATCTTGTGAGCTGCTGGTGCAATGCTGAATACGGCGAGCGTATTGCTCGCTGTATTTAGCGAGGTCTGGCAGACTTTGATAAATTGGGGCCTTAATGTAAATAAGACAAGTAAGCATTTACATACAATATCTAACCAATACTAAGGCAGCTGAATCCTTTAATTTATAAGTAATAATGTTCTAGCTTAAAGGAGCATAAAATACACTAGATTTGCATAATCTATTGTTATTACTGACTGTAATCACTACTTGACTGAAGCTCTATGTTTGCATAAACATATCTATATCTCAGTTTGTTCTATAGACATATATGAAGGCAATGATTCCATTCATTTTCTTGTTTTCTACAAAATAGTTTTATAACTTAGTGTGAGTCAAGAGGAAACTTAATACAAACTTATAGCTTAGTGAAAAACTGGTTTGGATACAATTATGTACTGTTTCTACTCTGCTGGAGTTCACGGCTTTGTTTTGGGATGTAGCAAAAGCATTGATTTTGTGTTTACTGTTATACACATAGTATTTATCTTATACATAGTGCAATATATTTTTAGAAATGTGTGTGCGGCAGAATGTGTACTACTCTGTAACAGCCACAATTAAAAAAACAAAAGAAAAAATGTTATATTCAACCTAAAAAACATTGATAACCTAAGATTTGGAACATTAAAGTGAAGGTAAACTTTGATGAACGAAAGTCCGTTTTTTAAAAAAAATACTATTAAAAACAGGGGCACTTTCATTCATCAAAGTTTACCTTCACTTTAATGTTCCAAATTTTAGGTTATGAATGTTTTTTAGGTTGAATATAAAAAAATGTCTTTTTTCACAGCCAGAGAAGCTTCCCCCTCCTTGAAATCATGTCTTCACACATCAGCAATGACTAATCCGGCTTCCTCCAATCACAGCATGGCCTCAGGCAATAACCACCCTGGGGGGGAAAGCCATGATTGGAGGAAGCACGATTAGTCATTGCTGAAGTGTGAAGAGAGGATTTCCAGGAGGGGAAAGTTGCTGTAGCTGTGAAAAGAAACAAAGGTAAGTTTTTAATCAAAACGGCTGATTTGTAAACTTTGATGAATGAAAGTGCCTCTGTTTTTAATAGTATTTAAAAAAAACGGACTTTCATTCACCAAAGTTTACCTTCACTTTAAGAAATATAATGTATCTTATTTCATCTACAGGTGGGGATCATAGGTGTCCACAGAAATTTATACTGTATATATATATATGCAGTATATAGTATAGTGTATATATATATATATATATATGCAGTATATAGTATAGTGTATATATATATATATATATATATATATATACACAGTATATACGGTATATATATATGTGTGTGTGTGTGTGTGGGAAAATAGAAGGAACATATAGTTTTATTTATTATTTAATGCTTTACATAGTAACATAGTAGATGAGGTTGAAAAAAGTCCATCAAGTTCAACCTATACAAATCTAATATACTTACAAAAAAGCTCCAGTTGAGTTTAAATGAATCCCACTAAAAGGTGACCCATTTAATACAAGCAATCATATCCGTGAATTCTGTTTCTAGACAGAATTGTATCCAAACAATTTTTAATGTATCTAGGGTCTTGACATTCACTACCTTCTTCGGTAATGAGTTCCAAATTTTTATTTCTTAACATCTTTTCACCCTCAGAGGCCGATGTGGCTCCAGAGGCTTCAGAACCTTTTCTGCACAGAGATGAATAAATAGTGCCATAGTGCCCCAATAATTGGCTAGATTACAAGTGGAAAGCTAAATGTACCCATTTGCGGGAGCATGATAAATAACCAGACATTACAAGTGGCTGGTAATTGCTACCGCAACCTCTGGTTAATTTTATAAACATGCCCCAAATGCCCCTAAAATACAGTGCAGTGTATTTAAAAAAATAAATAAAGATATGAGCCCCCTTTTTTTAAAATAAAATAACTGCACTATACAGTATTTTGGGGGTAAAATTGGCTGGAGAGGGGTGTTAGAAAAAAACGGCACTGAAAAGTACCTTTACATTGCGGTATATGGGAACTCTGTGTTCCCTTTAAATATATATGTATTTGTGTTTAAATGTGCATAAACAGATATTAACACATAAATATTTATGTATATAATCATATACATATATATTTATATTTTCTGCCACCGCTGCGCTACTTACCCTCTTCGCTGCGCTTAGGTTCTGGTGCCGTCTCTGACGACAACAGAACGAGGCTCCGATTGGAGCGTATGGAAGCGTGCTCTAGTGAGCAAAATAAATGATTCCTAGCAATTGCTGAAAACTTGTAATACAAGCGCACATAAGCGTGCACTGGTATTACTCAGTGGGGCTCAAATATTGCTTGCCCGCAAGCGATATTTAGTCCTCTACTTGTAATACAGCCAAATATATGGGAAGGACTCTCACATTGTGAATGCATTACGCTGGCATAAAGTATGGGTAACACACTGAATAACATAGGCAGGTAATGATTATCTGTTCTAAATCTAAAAGAGTACTATACTGACATTTTTGTGTGTGAAGTATAGCGAAAAACATGATTTGCAAGACTTCAGAACTCACATTTAGGCATGTGCCTAGAACTAAATCAGTAATAATAAATTTAAGAGTCAACAAAATGCCAACTCCAGGTTTATAATTGATAAAATATTTGATTAATTACCACAAAATTCACCCTTTCTGAAATACGTATAATATAGCAAAATAAATAAATGTCTCATAAGGTTAAAGTGTATCTCAGTAGTTGCAGAAAACTGATGTTCTAGTTAATATTTTTCATAAAGGTGTTAAACTAAACATTATGGTTAATATTATACTGATATACTGATAATAATTCACTCAGCTTAGCATTTCTGTCTGGGAATATCCTCAATGCTTAAAGGGAAGGAACAGTTAAAACTTAAATGCTCATGAATGCATTATAATTTTTAATAAACATGTATTAGCAAAAATGCCTCTGTTGTCGCTATTTAACATATAGCTGCTGTGCACAGAGCATGCACTTTCATTCAAACACTGAGGACTGATGGTGGCTCTCTCCCCCCCTCTTTTGCACTCTCTCTTGCTCCACCTCTCTTTTACTCTCTCTCTCGCCCCTTTCTTTTGCTCTCTCTCACCCCCCTCTCTTTTGCTCTCTCTCCCCCTCTCTCTTGCTCCACCTCTCTTTTGCTTTCTCTCTCCCCCTCTCTTTTGCTCTCTCTCTCCCCCCTCTCTTTTGCTCCCTCTCTCCCCCTCTCTTTTGCTTTCTCTCCGCCCTCTCTTTTGCTATCTCTCCCCCCTCTCTTTTGCCTCTGTTGTTGCTATTTAACATATAGCTGCTGTGCACAGAGCATGCACTTTCATTCAAACACTGAGGACTGATGGTGGCTCTCTCCCCCTCTCTTTTGCGCTCTCTCTTGCTCCACCTCTCTTTTGCTCTCTCCCCCTCTCTTTTGCTCTCTCTCACCCCCTCTCTTTTTCTCTCTCTCCCCCTCTCTTTTGCGCTCTCTCTCGCTCCACCTCTCTTTTGCTCTCTCTCTCCCCCTCTCTTTTGCTCTTTCTCTCTCCCCCCTATCTTTTGCTCCCTCTCTCCCCCTCTCTTTTGCTCCCTCTCTCCCCCTCTCTTTTGCTTTCTCTCCCCCTCTCTTTTGCGCTCTCTCTCCCCCTCTCTTTTACGCTCTCTCTCTTCCCCCTCTCTTTTGCATTCTCTCTCTCTTTTGCGCTCTCTCTCCCCCTCTCTTTTGTGCTCTCTCTCTCCCCCTCTCTTTTGTGCTCTCTCCCCCTCTCTTTTGCGCTCTCTCTCTACTACTCTCTTTTGCGCTCTCTCTCTACCCCTCTCTTTTGCAATGCCTCTCTCCATCCCTCTCTTTTGCTCTCTCTCCCCCCCTCTTTTGCTCTCTTTCTCCCACCTCTTTTGCTCTCTCTCCCCCTCTCTTCGTTTGCACTCTCTACCCCCTCTCTTTTGCTCTCTCTCTTTTGCTCTCTCTCTTTCCCCCTCTTATTTTCTCTCTCCCCCTCTCTTTTGCTCTCTCTCCCCCCTCTCTTCTGCTTGTTCCCCTCTCTTCTGCTCTTCCCCCTCTCTTTAGCTCTTTCCTATCTCTTTTTGTCTCTCCCCCTCTCTTTCTATTTCTCTCCCCTCTCTCTTGCGCCGACCCCGCCCACCCACGCCCCGACCATGCCCGGTCATGCTCGGCCATGCCCACACTCACGCCCCGACCATGCCCGGTCACGCTCGACCATGCCCACACTCCCCCCCGACCACGCTCACGCCCGGCCACGCCTACTTTTGCCTCACCACCGCAAACAGAAACAGCATGTCAGGTAAGGCCAGGTGTGTTTGTCCTTGTGCTGTCTCTACTGCGCATGACAGCTTCGGACAAACACACTTGGCCTTTTATAGTATAGGATTTCTTCATTTGTGCAGTGTTCCTTACTTCCTGTGACCAGTCTACAAGAGGGTCTCTACAGCAAGGCATACATAGCTTGATATATTAAATCTTCTAGAGTGACATGAGCTGCTTTACTATTTAGTGAATACTAGACAGTCAATTTTGCCCATGCACAGAAGAAGACAAAATGCAACTTAAGTTACCAACATGTCAGCTTCATCATTTTCCTGATGGCAGACGCTACACTGAGAATCTGTAAGTGCTTATGTTGCAAAAAAAACAACAACAAAAAAAAAGTAATTTGTTTGCTCTTTTTTGCACAATCTGTTTCTTTTTATGTCTAATTTAGCTTATTTGTTTATACTAAAGGAGCACTGTTTTATATCCCTTTAACGAAAGCAACATATTTAGGGTGAGGGTATTTAAGGTAATATTTTTTTTTAAACAATATTTTTATTGCCGATAGGCAAACAAATATAATTACCAACATATAGTTTCACGACAGTCCACTTATGTGAACATGCAGTTAAAATACAAAAGGAAACAGTTATCATAGTCAACAGTTGGTTAAACGTCTGGAAGATTTGACCCCTCACTTGGGGTAAACACTAGTTGTATTACCTATTGAACAGTTTTGTATAATTTTAAACAGCTGAAAATCAAAGCACCCTATGGCTGCACATGGGCCCTAGGGTGGGGCTTTTAAAAATAAGAAAAGATTCAAAAACCTTAAACAAATATTGGTAAATATTGGTGTAATTTACACTTCCAACCATAAGGATAACTAGTGAAGTGGATAAAAGACATCTTTAGACCTATAATAGATGATTCACACATCTCCCCCTGCCCACAACGTACCAAGACATTCGACCAGATGTTCCAGTGATTCTGTAGGTTCGCTTCCAACATATAAATGGTATTTTTAAAGGGGTAAATTATTTGCCTCTGGGTTGGGAGGTCTAAAGATTTTTTAAAAAGTCTCAATTTCACAATAAAACGGTTCACTCGTACGTTAACATCAAATAGAGTATCACATTGTTCCTGCAACAAGAATTTCAACATCATTTGCTTGAGAAACATAATTGAGGGTGCGTCTCTTTGAAGCCACTTGTGAAAGATGCATTTCCTAGCTAAGAGTATAGTATTAATGAGAATCTTTGTATCCTGTCTTGGAATCAGTAACTGGTCTAGGAATAATACCTGTACAGGTGAAAGTGTGATGGAGGTGGTTGTGATTTTGGAGATCCAGAAGGAAACCTGGTTCCAGTATCTACGAATCTTGGGGCAGTACCAGACAGAAGTAGTGCAAGAAATCAGGGTCTGGGTAGGAGCATTTACCACATACATTAGAAAAATCTTTTCTCCACTTACTCAGTCTACTGGGGGTAAGATAATCCTGATAAATAACTTGTGTCTGCGACTCCCTGAGGTCAGCTGCAAGAGTTGCAGACCAAGTGAGGGTGAGGCTATCCAATATAATTTTAGCAGAGGATACAGCGGACACTCTCTTATTCCAGGTGTTAAAGAGATGTGATAGCATGGCAGGGGCTTTGGTTTGTATAAGCTTGCTATAGATTGAGGATATGGCAAAGTTATGTGTTTGAAATTGTGCAATAGTGCGAGCCAAAGGCGAGGTAGCCCAGAACATCCCACAATTCTGTAGAATGTGATTTACATAGTGTCGGATTTGAAAATAAGCAAATCTATTAGTGTATGGGGTCAGAAATTTCCTACATATGGCATTGAAAAGTAGAACGGATTTAGTGGGATAATCTAATAGTTTATCTATGTTGTCTATGCCCAAAGTTTTCCATGCTTGAAAAACAGGGTACATTACGCTGGGTCGGAATCTAGGGTTCCCTGTGATGGGCAAATACTTAGTATGACTAGGGTCCCATGCCAGAGCTTTGGTCATGGCTTTCCAGCCTAGAAGCACATCTCGGAACATAGGGTGGTATTGTATGGTTGTTGGCAATTCAGATAAAACGGCATGCGGTAGGAAAGCGGGAGACACCTGAGGTAATGAGGCTTCCTCCAAGTGAGCGCTGGAGAAGTGCTGTGTATTTAGTTTCCAATCTAATGCAAGCTTTGCTAGAGAGGCGCAGTTATAGTAGAGAAGGTTCGGTAAGCCTAGTCCCCCTTTCGAGTAGGGAAGATACAGCTTATGCGCGCCTATACGAGGTTTACCGCCCTTCCAAAGGAAGGTTCGGATTATGGTGTTTAGGAAAGCTATGGTCTAGATTTAGAGTTCTGCGTTAGGGTTAAAAAGCAGCGTTAAGGGGTCCTAACGCTGCTTTTTAACACCCGCTGGTATTTAGAGTCAGGCAGGAAAGGGTCTACCGCTCACTTTCCACGACTCGAGGCTACCGAAGATCCCCTTACGTCAATTACGTATCCTATCTTTTCTATGGGATTTTCCTAACGCTGGTATTACGAGTCTTGGAAGAAATGAGCAGTAGAGCCTCTACCGACAAGACTCCAACCGCAAAAAAAAGTCAGTAGTTAAGAGTTTTATGGGCTAACGCCGGAAAACATAAAGCTCTTAACTACTGTGCTATAAAGTACGCTAACACCCATAAACGACCTATGAAGCCCTAAACCGAGGCCCCCCCACATCGCAAATCCTATAATAATTTTTTTAACCCCTAATCTGCCACTGGAGGGTTGAAGTGGAGCTAAATTATGCTCAACGCTCCCTTTTCTGAGGCTAACGCAGCCATTCAGACAACTCATAATACCAGCGCTGTCTTAAGGGTGCGCTGGAAAAAAAAGCCTTGTTAGCACCGCGGGTCTTTACCGGCAAAACTCTAAATCTAGGCGTATGTCTTTCCGTCGGAGCAGGAGGGGGAGCATTTGTAAAGGGTATAAGAGCTTGGGCAGGACCATGATTTTAATGATGTGAACTCTACCCATTAGAGAAAGTGTTCAGGTCTACTTTGATTTGCTGAATCAGGGGAGATAGGTTTTGGGGATACCAATGTTGTGGATTAGCTGAGATATGAATGCCTAGGTAGGTTAAGTGAGAGTTTACAGGGCGAAATTGTATAACCCTTCGGTGTTATCAGTTTTACGGTACAGCCACAAGATTGCAGACTTTGAGATATTGATTTTGTAACCCGAGAATTGTCCAAACAATCTGATTGCATCTAAAATAGTTGGGACATATATCTGAGGGTCTGATATGAAAAGCAGCATATCAGCCGCATAAAGGGCTATTTGGAGTTTATGGGAATTTAGCTGAATGCCAGGAAAAATGCTTCTTAGGTAGGTCGCTAATGGTTCCAGAACCAAGTTGAAAAGGAGTGGGGAGAGGGGGCAGCCCTGGCGTGTTCCTCTGTGGAGGGGGACTGGGGGGAGTAAAGGTTATTAATCAGTAGGTACACCACGGGGTTAGAGTAGACATTTTTAAGGAAAGAAGGAAAGTAGTAAAGTGGCCCGATATACCGAAGTTTTCCATAGAGTGAAAAAGATGGGTCCACTCTACTCTATTGAAGGCCTTCTCTGCGTCCAAGGACAGCAGGAAGGTCTCCAGGAGAGTCTGAAGCTTTCCGTTTTGCCTAGCCAACCAGTGGTGTGATACCGCATGGAGAACTTTCCGGATGTTTGCTACAGAAGATCGGTTAGCAGTGAAGCCCGTTTGATCCGGGTGTAAGATATGTGGGAGTAAAAGTTTTAAGCAGTTAGCCAGGAGTTTGGTAATTTATAATCCACGTTTAGAAGGGATATGGGTCTATACAATTCTGGGAAAGTGGGGTCTTTACCTACTTTGCTGCCGCAATGTTTGCTGCCGAAAAATTAGTGGAGGGGGTACTTTGACCCGTAAAGTAATGATCAAAGAGAATAGTCAATGCTAGGGAAATTTGGTCTGACAAAAGCCTATAGTTGGGAGCCCATCAGGGCCAGGTGTTTTCCCGAGAGCAAGCCATTTAGTTGTTTGGGTGACCTCTTCCTGGGATATCGGGGCATTTAGATTGTCAATTTGGTCCGCTGTCAATTTCGGGAGGGTAAGTTTATCCCAAAACTTCTTTTGTGCACTTTCATGGGGTGGCTGTGACTGATATAATTTGGTATAATAATCTGAAAATTCTGACACAATAGCAGACTTATAATTTGTTAGGCGACCTTGACTCATAATAACCGGGACCCCTCTATTTGCCTGCTTAATCTTGACCTGTGAGGCCAAATATCTTCCAGATCTATTACCATGTCTCAGGAAATATCCCTGAATTCTATTGTCTCTACGTATTGTATTCTGTAGTTAAAAGGCGTCTCTCTCTTTCCTTGCCGCAAAGTAGGAAGCCCTGTTATCTGAGGTAGGATATTGACAATAGCGAGCATAAGTGTTAGTCAGCTGCATATTATAGTGTTCCTCCTTACCATTATGAAGGTGTTTTTGTTTGGTCAGATATGCAATTATATCACCTCTAAGGACTGCCTTGGCCGCTTCCAGAAAACAGTCGGGGTGGATAAATGTGATCTATTATTTACTAAAAAGTCGTCCCATTGTTTCGTTAAATACATGGTAAAATCAGCTGATTTTATAAGGTGATTTGGGAATTGGAACACTCGTTTGTTAGTGGGCTGGGGGGTTTGTGAAAGGGTCAAGGAAATAGGGGCATGGTCCGAGATGGTGATATTAGCAATTTTAGTGTCAGTAACCAATAGCTCCAGGGAGCCGGAGGTGAGAAAGAGATCAATTCGGGAGAATGAGTTGTGCGCTTAAGAGGTGCAAGTATAATCTCTGCCTGTGAGGTTACGTCTCCTCCATATATCTTGTACTCCTAATGAGCTATAAAGGGCATTAAATACTTTGACAGGAAATACCGTTGTGTCTCTTTTAGTGTTAGTGGGGGAAGGGCCGGTTAGGTCCCGGAATCTATCTATCCAAAAACTGAACCAAAGAGACAGTCAGGGATCGCCAAAATGTGGGCGCTCTTTGATTGGGCCCATAGACATTACAAAAGGTGTACCAGTCATCCTGCCACTTCAACTTAACAATAAGGAACCTTCCCTCTGGGTCTATTATCTTGTCTCCTAACTGGTAGTCCAGGTCTTTACGTATGAGGATAGCTACCCCTCTACTGGAGCTGTTGTAAGGAGCACTAAGGACCTCTGAGATCCATTTAGCTTTAAGTTTGTCATGTTCTGGGGCACTCAAGTTGGTTTCCTGTAGGAGCATGATGTGAGCCTGAGACTTTCTTAGTTGTGTCAGTATAGTTTTCATTTTAATGGGGGAGTTAATCCCCCCCACATTCCAGAATACAATCTTTATCATCATCTAAGGGTTATTAGAGCTAGGTGTGGATGGTCCCATGGCCCACTGTTGTCTGATCTATAGCTAAGGGTGGGAGGAGAAGAAATCTTAAAATAAAGTATAATGCTCTGCAATCTATGACATAGGAGCAGTCTGTTACCCTGTGCGTAACTATAAAGGGAAGCGGGGGGAGATGTGTACAGCCATGTCCTTCACTAGTGTTGGAATTATAGCATAAAACAAATAACATCAATAAATATATTAACCAAAACAGAAAAAATACAAAAACATTGAACGGTGCAAAGTCATTTGTAAACAATACAATACCAGAACGGGGCAAAGTCTTTCCGTTTTTTCGCAACTTCTGAGGAGTAATCTTGGAAAATGTAAAGTCTCTTTTCATCATAGAGCAGCATTTCAGTTTTCCTATAGGCCTTGAGGAGTTGAATTTTGGTTGGAAATTAAGATATTTTATCATCACCCCATGAGGGGGGGTTTCTTTTCCAGTCATCACTGGTCTATCCCCTCCGATTCAGTGTGCTCTCTCCACCTTCAGTGGCAGATATTCAGCAGGGATATCCAACAAATTGGGAAGGGAATGTTCAGCGAAATAGAGTAGCTCTGAAGGGCGGACTGACTCAGACAGACCTACCAACCGGATATTGTTCCTGCGGGAGCGGTTTTCCAAGTCGTCAACTTTTTGATGTAGATATTTGTTTTGTTGGATTAGGTCTTTAAGTTGGTTGGAGGAGGAGTGATGGTCGTCTTCTAGGTCAGATATTCATTGCTCTGCACCTGCTAGCCTGGAGTTAAACTGCTTGATGTCAGTCGTTAAAGTATTCATGCCTTTTTGCAGATTATCAAGTTTGGATAAAAGCAGGGAATTAAGTGGTTGTTCCCCTGTGTGGAGTCCACTGTCTTCATGGGCGGATGCAGAGTTTGTGGGAGAGACAGATTGGGATGGGTCTGGGGGCTGTTTGTTTGTTTTTCCTGCTGGGATTTGTTTCTGCTCGACATTTTTGGAGTGGTCAAATATCTGTCCATATAATCTAATGGAGTAGCTTAAGCACAACAGTAAAGCCAATTTGTCTGCATTGGTCATGCAGAGTTTTCAAACAGATTCCCAGTTATGCGGTCCCCAAAGACCCTCACTTAGTAATATGCAGGTAGTGCGCATTGCATTCTTGTGGTATAAAACCCCTGTGTATGTGTTCAGAAAAAATCTCTTACCGTTATGCTTTTAGATTCTGCTTGCGGTTTATTAAGACTCCCCTGTCTGTGTTTATCTCCCTTATTTACTCTTGTCGGCTTCGTAATCCCTCTTTATAAGGTTTTATTCCAGTCCTCCAGCTTTACTTATGAGTCTCAGATCTTTTACTGTGAGACTATACGTGGTAATTAATCCCTTCAGGGATCAGCAAAGTGCCTGTTGCCGGCTAGTCTTTCAATTACCAATATAGGTGCCTTGGGAGCAATATATGATAAAGTGTGTGCACATTCACAGCAAGCAACAGCCTGAGAAGCATTGGGGCGTAGCAAGAGAATGTTGATGCGTCACACAGGGGTTTTAGATGTCGCAGTTCCAGTTGAAAGCGCTTGTCTGGAGCGTGTATAAGTGGAGCACTTACCCCACAGAGAAGTCTCCTTGGATCCAGTGGAGGTAGAGATGGCTGGGAGAGGCCCTGTAGGAGGCCGTAGGTGCCACGAGGGCAGGCAAGATGGCGACCGGCACTTTTGCTGCTGTCGTTCCGGTGGTGAGGTTAGAGTTGTTGGGCCTCACAAACTGTGGTATCTGTGCTGTTCGATACCTCCAGGCCACTAAACAGAGCCAAGGAAGGGTTTGGGAGCCAGCATGGCACATAAATTTAGTTTTAGTATAGAGTTGTAGACGGAGCTCTGCTAGAACACCGCCACACTGTAGCTCCGCCCACCGGAAGTCCCCCTAAGGTAATATTTTATGTATTCATTATTTTTGGTTCTGATATAAAAGAGCTAAGAGTTCTGATATAAAATATATAACATATTTAATATAACGTTTTTAAAAAGCAGCTTGTTACAGTTAAACGTATTAACTACTTACAACAATATTGATAAATTTCAATGACTAAAAAGACATAGGGCTAGATTACGAGTGGCGTGCTAACTGTTGCATGCGAGCGAAAGGGGTATATTGTGCACTTATTATGTTCACTTGAGCACAATTGAATTTAATTTGAGTCGGGTTAGTGCGACTTCAGACTTAAGTGTTATGTGAGACAAAAAAGTTGCATAAAACACATCAAAATACATTTAACAGTACAGTTACACTCATAATAACACGATCTAATAATAAGAAAAACATTTTGCATAAAAAAGTTATAAGGGCTCAAAGATATGAGGTCTTTGGAGTAAAAAAAAAGCATGCAAAGGGAATTAACATAGAGATACATACATACACACACGTCTAAATATGTATATATGTGTGTGTGTGTATATATATATATATATATATATATATATATATATATTGTTTATATGTGTGTACATATGTATTTATGTATGTATATGTGTACATATGTATTTACAGACATATATACACATATAAACACATTAAAAACATATGTATACAGATATAGACATATATATAAGTGCATTGGCGCCCTTTGCAGTCAAGTAGCTGAAAACATATAAAATCATATTATGAAGTATTCATGTTTAATTGTTTGTGATTTTAATGTAAATATTTCACATTCCAATGTTCTTCACATAGGGGAAAATGTTCTAAGTATTTTTAAATAGATATTACTTTATATATATGTATTCATCTATACCTATATATAATCATATTTGTATATATATACTGTATATTTTACCAAGAAAACATCAGATATATAAAGAAATATGTATTTAAGAATAAATAGAACATTTTCTGCTATGTGAAGAACACTGGAATGTGAAATATTCATATTTGATGTCGGTTTAGCGCACTTGGTTAAACGCTATGGGTTTGCTTGTGAGTATGGGTGTTCCCCCCACTTTTCACACTCCATTGAAATCTATGGGGGAATACGTTAACATGACTGTGGTATTCTAAGTTCCACATTTTTGTGCGCAAAAAAAAAAATTTAACGCTCGAGTGGGAGCTCTAAATTGCACTTTACTCACAATCTAGTCCATAGTATGTAAATTAAATCTAAAGTGAAAGCCTACCGGTATTATTATTTATTATTAACGAGGCTTGCACAGTGCTCTGGCATATGTATCCATTCATAAATAAATGGGTAAAGAAAAAAAAAGTCAGCTAACAGAAACCTATCCCTCTTCATTAAAGGGACATGAAACCTAACATTTTTTTTCATGATTTAGATAGAGCATACAATTTTAAACAACTTTCCAATTTACTTCTATTATCTTATTTGCTTTGTTTTCTTGGTATTCTTTTTTCAAAAAGCATACCTAGATAGGTTGAGGAGCTGAGAGCTAGCTGCTGTGTTACCACAATTTCTACCTGTTTAGAAAGTGGTGTATGAGCACTAGATTACTGCTGCAGGACAAATGTTTCCCTTGACATTCCATCTTCCATGCAAGTATTTCTGTAGAACAAATGTTTATTCAAATAGTTACTGTAACATTTGAATATTAAATTTGAAAGCTGATTCAACATGAGAATCAACATTTGGGTGTTAATATTCAAACATTAAAATATTAAATTTGATAATAATATATTCTATTTAAAAAATCCAATGTTGAATCTTCAGCAGCAAATATATAAAATTATTTAGAATAAGCAAATAATACCCCTGCAAAGGATTAAAAAACAATGTAGCAATTAAATTGTGGGGGTGAAAACAACACTAACAACTACTTCAAAAATAAATTATATGCTTTTTTTTTAATCATTAATAACAACATCCAATTCTTATATATAGAGGTGAATCTGTTCAAAGGTCAGTTGAGCTAATCACCATTCCAGTCCATAACTGTGTACAACATCAGCAAATACTTTATATATCTCCTATGTGAGGTGGTTCCTTTGTCATATTTCCATATGAAGTCAGGAAACCCAAGTGCCTGTAAATTCCTAAATTAACAAAGAGAAATAACCCAGCCCTAATGCAGTGATAGCTCATATTGGCAGTATGCTCTAAAATGGCCAAATACACTGGCTATGGGATGCCACATACAATACAAGGTGTGGATGAAATTACATAGACACAAACCAGATTAAAATAATTGGGTTTTGCTGTAAGCTGTTATTGGGAAATATCTGCTATAAGATCCTGGCTGCTAACCAATGAGATTTAGTTTCAGTACACGTAACCTTTCACACTAATGTTTGTTTTATTGATTCTGTTATTTCCAAACCACTAAATCCATCAGCATGCACACATGTCATAATCTTTGTGTAGCTAATTCAGTGTATTACTACTAACATCGTTAGGCAGTCTTACTGGCTGGTACAGCACAGACAGAAAATAGACAGCAATTATATTAACCCCTTGAATGAGGAGGACAATACAGTGCATTTCTCTGTATTCTCTGTTAAGTGTGAAGGACGGTACTATGTTGTTCAGCAAACAGCAGCCCCCTCATTAATTTGTGATGTCACCAGATATACTTCCTCATTGGTAGTTGTGCAGGTGGAAGTAATCAAACACCCCATATATCCACTAACAACACTTAGAGGTGCAAGTGAGGACAGTCTGCCTTTTCAAATAAACGGGTCACATGTTGCTCTAAGATGCTGTAAAATTGCCAATCAACTGCAGTTTTGGTTGAGAGGGGTGGGCAAGCAGCCCCTGGAGATAAGCTATGCACAAACATGCATTTACTTACTCATTTCAATATTATTTAAGCAGCCAAAGGGATATTCTAGTGCAAACATTTTGCACTATCAACTATCAACTATCCAGGGCTGGCTCAAGACATTGTGCTGCCTGGGTCCCAGATCAAAATGACGCCCCCCTCCGACCCCACCCCACGCAGCCCCCCCGATGCCATGCCACGCCCCCCCCCCCACACACACACACACTTCTACGTATCTAACTTCATCCATAGCAATGCATTAAATTCTTAATATTATTACTCATTAATATTACAGTGCCACTTACACTCAGACTGGGTGAAATAAGTCAGTTGCTTTGTTAATAAAATAAGCCACTATGCCAACAGAGCATTAGAAAGAAACAAGTACTTGAGGAGAGGTTTTTTATTTACTATTTTTTACTAACTTTTTTTTAAAGTGATATACAATTCAAATACAAATAAATCAGGTCAAATATAATAGAGTGCAATAATCTATCTGAAGAATGACATGCACATACCATTCCAACAATAAATATTTTGTTGAGGAACATGACTCACAAAATAAATAGCCTACATGAAAGCCCAGGGGTATAACTTAAATTGGTGCTTTTCGTGCCTTCTTGCCGGCAAATATATGCACTGCTTCTTTAAGGTCCATACTTTGGGTTAGTTCATGTTTGATTGATATAGTTGCAAGACTTACTAGCCTCTCCTGTGTCATAGTTGAGCGGAGGTATGTTTTTATTAGTTTTAGTTTGGAAAAACTTGGTTCTCCACTTGCAACTGTTACAGGCAATGTTAGGAGTATGCGTAGAGCAATAAAGATATTTGGAAACAGTGCAGTCATCTTGCTTTTGCAGATATATTTCAAGACTTCTTTTGGAGTTAAGTCTGTAGGTAAAGATATTGAGAGGGCCTTTAGTTTATCCTGTAGATCTGCTGCATTAATATCACGCATTCTGCCATGTGAAAGTGCTTTCTCTAATTCAATACACTGATGGTGTAAAACTTCATTAGATGTTTCTTTAAGATTATTGATCTTGTCCAACACACGGAAGGTGTTGCAGTGGTCACGAAGTTGTAGAAAGCGTTCTTCTTATGACTGTATTGCACAATCAATAACTGGATAACAAAAATTAACTCTCATCTGTTGTTTTGGGTCTGTGATTGGTTCATCTTGTGCCTCGTAGCTAAAATGTTTTTTTTTACATGACGAGACCAGAAAACTTGTATAAGTTGAAAACCTGCTTCTACATTCAGTTCCTCTGCCAACTTCTGTGCACTGGTTATAACATTATCAAACACATCTCTTCGGTAGCACTGGAGATAAACCTTTGTTGCTTCGAGTTGTCTGAGAGCTGCTGAAATATCAATTTCAATTCCTTGTAGTCTTTTGCTTGTAATGTTGACATGAAATAGTATATCATGCCATAGTACTAGGCCACAAAGAAATTTAAAATTGCTTACATTTTTAAGAATTCCTCTGACTTCTGGTATTGTTTTGCCACAAGCAGTCCCTGTAAGACTCTTATCTTCCATAGCGGCAACCAATGCATCATATATGATTCCAACTTTATTTCTGACTGCCTTTACTGCTTCCACACGACTCTCCCATCTTGTGGCACTAAGTGGTTTCAGGGTAGGATGTGTCTCTCCTAGGTGTCTCATTAGAATTTGCCAGCGATGAGTGGATGCAGAGAAAAATACAAAGATGCTTTGAATAATGTTAAAAAAATTCAGAAACTTCAGAAGAAGCAGAAGCAGCATCACAGATTACTAAATTTAAAGAATGTGAACTGCAAGGTACAAAAAAAGCTCTTGGATTTATTTCTCTTATTCTTGTTTGTACGCCACTGTTTTTCCCTCTCATGTTGGACCCATTGTCATAACCTTGCCCTCTCATATTGGCAACATCAATACCATTTTCTTCAAGTTTCTGAAGCAGTACATTTGCCATCCCAGCTCCAGTAGTGTCATCTATATCAATGAATCCCAAAAACACAATTTATGCTTACCTGATAAATGTATTTCTCTTGTGGTGTATCCAGTCCACGGATCATCCATTACTTGTGGGATATTCTCATTCCCAACAGGAAGTTGCAAGAGGACACCCACAGCAGAGCTGTAATATAGCTCCTCCCCTAACTGTCACAGCCAGTCATTCGACCGAAAACAAGCCGAGAAAGGAGGAACCATAGGGTGCAGTGGTTACTGTAGTTTAAATTTAAAAATTACCTGCCTTAAAATGACAGGGCGGGCCGTGGACTGGATACACCACAAGAGAAATAAATTTATCAGGTAAGCATAAATTGTGTTTTCTCTTGTAAGGTGTATCCAGTCCACGGATCATCCATTACTTGTGGGATACCAATACCAAAGCTAAAGTACACGGATGAAGGGAGGGACAAGGCAGGAACTTAAATGGAAGGAACCACTGCCCGTAAAACCTTTCTCCCAAATATAGCCTCCGAAGAAGCAAAAGTATCAAATTTGTAAAATTTTGAAAAAATATGAAGCGAAGACCAAGTCGTCGCCTTGCAAATCTGATCAAAAGAAGCCTCATTTTTAAAGGCCCAAGTGGAAGCCACAGCTCTAGTGGAATGAGCTGTAATCCTTTCAGGAGGTTGCTGTCCAGCAGTCTCATAGGCTAAGCGGATTAAGCTTCTTAGTCAAAAAGAAAAAGAGGTTGCCGATGCTTTTGACCTCTCCTCTGTCCAGAGTAGACAACAAACAAAGCAGATGTTTGACGAAAATCTTTAGTAGCTTGTAAGTAAAAATTTAAAGCACGGACCACGTCCAAATTGTGTAACACAAGGATGGAACAACAATCTCTTGATTGATATTCTTGTTAGATACCACCTTAGGTAAGAACCCAGGTTTGGTACGCAGGACTACCTTATCCGTATGAAAAATCAGATAAGGAGAATCACATTGTAAGGCAGATAGCTCAGAGACTCTACGAGCCGAGGAAATAGCTACCAAAAAAAGAACTTTCCAAGATAAAAGCTTGATATCTATGGAATGAAGAGGTTCAAACGGAACTCCTTGAAGAACCTTAAGAACCAAGTTTAAGCTCCATGGTGGAGCAACAGGTTTAAACACAGGCTTGATTCTAACTAAAGCCTGACAAAATGCCTGAACATCTGGAACATCTGCCAGACGCTTAACTAGCTGACAATCCTTTTTCCAAACCTTCTTGGAGAAAAGATAATATCCTAGCAATCCTGACCTTACTCCATGAGTAACCCTTGGATTCACACCAATAAAGATATCTACGCCATACCTTATGGTAAATTTTCCTGGTGACAGGCTTTCGTGCCTGTCTTAAGGTATCAATAACTGACTCGGAGAAGCCACGCTTTGATAAAATCAAGCATTCAATCTCCAGGCAGTCAGCCTCAGAGAAATTAGATTTGGATGGTTGAAAGGACCCTGAAGTAGAAGGTCCTGTTTCAGAGGCAGAGACCATGGTGGAAAGGATGACATGTATGTGTAGTGTGATAGGAGCGCCTAAAGGTGGATTCCTGCTGCTAAAAAAGTTCTTCCCTCAAAGAGAACTAAATGGTGGATAAGAAGAAAAAATGGAATTTATTTAGCAGCGCTAAAAAAATCTAGGAAATGATGATACCAATCTAATTTATGTTTTATACAATCTAGTTTATTTAAAAATTCTTATAACACATAAAAACAACAGCAAATGCTTATCCTAATTAATAAAGGGACGTCTCCCTTATACAACACTTATAAAAACAGACTAGAACCATATAATCCTAGAATTCCAGGTATAAAGGAATTAATTCTATAGATAACATATGGCAAGCAACACATTTCTAAGATAAATGGTGAATTGAATATTTAAAAGGCACACATGTATCAGTCCTAACAGCTTTACAGTTCTTCAGTAACAAATACAGTTATAAAGTTACACAGTTACTTTCCTTGGACATATAATTGGCTCAGGTGTGCTGGATAGTTAAAAAGGCAAAAAACAGCCAATATTCTGATTTAGGTGCCAAAGCAATCGTGGTTAATGGAAATGGTTAATTTAACAGATGAATACCTTGATGTCTTTAAAGTTCAGTTTGCGTGTTTTAAAAAACGTAGTGCAAATTAGTGTAGAGGTACCTTAATCGGTCCTGGTTGCAACCGCTGATATTTTTCACTGTGAGGGATTCACAGACTGTTTGTTCCTGGTGCTTCTGATAAGTCACCTGACCTTCTCTTTGATTCAGAGGTCAGGGGTGATGTTCCGTTCTGGTGATGTAGTTATCCTTTTTTTTGTTTTCCTTTCTTCTTATAGCCCAAATATTGTTTTCATCTGGGTTTCCTCAGACTTCTTAAGGTTTGAAGAAATCTTTGGTCAGTGTTTAGCAGTAACACCGTATTCCCTGAAGTTACCAAAGGTAGATTTTAACTTGCAGGGTTAGGAGAAAAGTTTAAAGTTGCAGGGTCACACAGCTTTGTGACAGTAGTAAATTAAGTTTAGTAGAGTATAGCAGGTCCCATTCAACGCGTTTCACCCTTCTGGGCTTTATCAAGAATGCTTATCCTGCTAACTTCTGGCTTTTTAAAAGGAATCTGTTTTGATTGGTTCCTTCATTTCCTTTTGATTTCTATCAACACCTGTGTGGCTTCCAATGTAAAGGTGGACTTTATTTAACCCTTTCGTGACAGGGTTAAAGTGTCTACATCGGAACACCTGTTCCGATGTAGACAAATTGAAACTACGCGATCGCGCATACGATCGCGAGATTTCAATTATTGGATCGCATCTGGGGGGCGTCCCTACAACCCTAGGAACGCCCTCCAGACCGCGATCAAGTCCTTGAAGCGCAGAAGGCTTCAGGACAGCCGTTTGATATGACGTTCTATTCCGTCATAACGGCTTTAAAGCCCAGTGTAAATATGACGGAATAGAACAGCATAACGGCGTTAAAAGGTTAAGTTGGTAATGATTGTTTCTGTGTTGTTATTTAGTTACATGATAATTTCTGCTTTATTAGCATTCACACAATTCAACTTATATATTTCAATTCTAAAGTGCCTTTATTAGATAATATACATTTAGATCGTGCAAACTTAAAATTACCTAAACTGAAACAAAAATATAAGAATCAGAATTATCATTCCCATATCTAGAATTATTGTAAGGGGGTAAAAATTAACGATATATACATATTCCTTTTCAACAAAGGATAGTAAGTTCAACAATTTATAAATTTGTAACAATTTAAAAATGGACGAAACGAAAATATAAGAATCAGAATCATCATTCCCATATCTAGAATTATTGTTAGTGGGTAAAAATTAACGATATATACATATTCCTTTTCAACAAAGGATAGTAAGTTCAACAATTTATAAATTTGTAACAATTTAAAAATGGACGAAACGAAATATAAGAATCAGAATCATCATTCCCATATCTAGAATTATTGTTAGTGGGTAAAAATTAACAATATACATATTCCTTTTCAACAAAGGATAGTAAGTTCAACAATTTATAAATTTGTAACAATTTAAAAATGGATGTACAATTAAATCTGAAATTATCAATCCCATAACTAGAGTTATTGCTAGTGGGTAAAAATATGGCTTATTCAATTAATTTATTGATTTTAGGGGGATAAAAATTCCTTTTTAATTACTAGAAAAATGAATTTATATAGGGCTTGTACTATCTTTGCCCAAGGTAAATTGAAATGTTATTGCTTATTTAATGTATGTGAGTATTTTCTATATAAGTGGCTGATTTAACCTGGAAAATGTTCGCATATTGTAAGAGACTTTTATAAGAAGGGGGAAATGTCTATCTCAGAGTTCAAGCCTCCAGGTTGGAGGGTATTCATTAGGTATATAATTTCAGCTTCTGCCTTTAGGAGTTTATTTTCCCAGTTTCCCCCTCTCCAGTCGGGGTGAACTTTTTTAATTCCCCAATATTTAAAATCTTTAAGGTTGTTGTTGTGTACTTCCCTAAAGTGGCGATAGATATAAGGGTCAAGGTTATCCCTATCTATGCAAGAGAGGTGCTCCCTTATCCTTTCACGGAGCATTCTGGTTGTTTCTCCTATGTAATTTTTTTTACATGAACATTGAATGGCGTAAATAACGCCTTTATCTTGACATCTAATTGTGTCTCTTATTTTGAAAGTAAAGTTTCCACTTTTTGATTTTAAAATCTTTTGTTTACTACTAAATTTACAGGCCCGGCATCTAAAACAGGGGAAAAAACCATTTAAAGGATTTCCGTCTAGGCACCTTTGAGTGTCTTTCTTCTTTATGCTTTTCAATTGACTGGGAGCTAGTAGGCTCTTTAAATTCTGTGCTTTCCTATATATTATTTTTGGGTTTTCCCCCACTTTTCCCCCTATGATGGGATCAGTTTGTACTAAGTGCCAATGTTTTTTTAAAACTCTTTGGATGTTTAGGTTGTCATGACTGAACTCAGTTATAAAGGGCACATTAATTTCATCTCAATTTTCTTTGATATCTTTTGTTTTATATTCTAAGAGGTCCCTCCTTACTTTCTTATCTACCTCTTGTTTAGCTTCATTGATTACTTCTGGACTATATTCTCTTTCTAAGAATTTCCTTTCTAAGATCTTTATTTGATCCTGATAATCTGTCATTCTTGAGCAATTCCGTTTAATTCTTAAATATTGCCCTTTAGGGACATTTTCTTTCCACTTTTTCATGTGGCAGCTGTTATAATGGATTAGATTATTGGCATCCACTTTTTTAAAATGTGTTTTGGTTATTAATTGGTTTTCTACAATTTCGATATCTAAGTCCAAGAAAGTGATTTGGCTTTTGCTATAGTTACTGGTAAAGGATAGTCCCATTTCATTTTTATTCATATCTGTCAGAATAGTGTTTAGATCAGTTTCACTACCCCCCCATATAAAGAACAGGTCATCTATGTATCTGCTATAGAGCACAAGATCCGCGCCCAGACTATGCCTAGGGAAGAAACCTTCCTCCCAATATCCCATAAAGAGATTGGCATAGCTGGGCGCGAATCTTGTGCCCATAGCCGTTCCCTTCTTTTGAATGTAAAATTTGTCCTCAAATGAGAAATAATTATGGCCTAGGATAAATTTTATTCCATCCTCTATGAATTTCTTTTGTTCCATACATAGTTTGTTGTCCCTATCTAGGGTATTTGAGATTGCCATCAATCCCAAATCATGATTTATATTGGTGTAAAGCGATGAAACGTCGCATGTCACTAATGTGTAGTGTGATTCCCACTTAATTACCTCTAATTTTTTCAAGATGTCAGTGGTATCCTTTAGGTAAGAGGGTAATTTTTTAACATAGCCCTGTAGGTATCCATCTATGTATTTTGAGAGGTTGGAGGTGAGGGAGTTAATACCCGATATTATGGGTCTACCGGGGGGATTATTTAGATTTTTATGAATCTTTGGTAAGAAATATAGAATCAGTATTTTTGGAAATTTTGTAAATAGAAAATCAAATTCTTTTTTATTTATAATTTGTTTTTCTCTTGCATCGTCTAATAATTTGGTTAGTTCACCCAGAAATTTCTTGGTTGGATTTAGTTTTAGTTCCTGATATGTATCCCCTTCGTTAAGTAATCTTTGTGCTTCTTCTATATATTTATCTCTGTCCATGATTACAACCCCACCCCCTTTATCTGCCGGTTTAATTACTATGCTGGTATTATTTTGCAATTCTTTAAGAACTGTTCTTTCTTTGTAAGTTAAATTTTTGGGTATCTTATTGTTAGTTTTTATTTTCTTAATATCTTCCTGAACCAATTTTTCGAATAATTCAATATTCCTTCCTTTTTCATTTGTCGGATAAAAAGTGGATTTCGGTTTCATTTTTGAATGAATTACTTGTGGTATTACTATGTTACTATTTGAGGCCATAGGCGATATGGTGGGTGTCTCTTTTGGTTGTTGCCAATTTCTCTCTATTGGATCCCGTAGGAAATATTTTTTCAAGGTTAACTTCCTTACAAACTGGCTCACATGTATGTGTGTGTTGAATTTGTTTAATCTCGTAGAGGGAGCATAGCTAAGGCCTAAGTTTAACACTCTTTCTTCCTCTGTGGTTAGAGTTTTTTTACTAATATTGAAAATGCCACTTTTTTGTTGTATTTTTATTTCACTCTTTTTGTTTCCCTGTCTTTTTCTTTTTCCTCCTCTACATCCTCTCTTATTGTTTTTCTTATTCCCACTGGTGGGTCTTTTGAATGTTCTGTTTGTTTTGAAGTGCTGGGTCTTTGTGGGCTCATCTCTAAAAAATAATTCATGTTTTTTTGTTGTTCTTTCTCTTCTAATAGTGTAAATCTATTCGTGGTGTCTATTCTCCATTCTTTTTCAGGTTCTGTTTGTATTCGTGTGTTGTAATTATGTTCTCTATTATTTCTATATTCCCAATCTCTATTACGGTTGTTGTACCCCTGGTATCTTGGTTTATTGTCATTTGACCAATAACTATATGCTATGTGGCCCCTTGGTTGGTTATGCCCTTCATAATAATCATCCTGTCTTCTATAGTGGTTATAGTTATGGCTCTCAAAAAAGTTATGATTTGTATGGGGTCTTCTATAGTCATTATAGCTTGGGTGTTCAGGTGGGTTTCTATTTGTATTTGTCATGTATTGTGGTCCCCTAGGTCTATAATAGTTTGTTCTGTAGTTTGAGTTATATTGTTGAGGTCTGAATTCAGTAGTTTCCCTATAGTTTATCCTTTTTGGAGTTCTGTCATATCGTGTCCTATTTTCTTGATTTTGATCATTGTATTGATATGACTTGGATTGGTGATAAGGGGAATTGGAATAATTTTCCCTTATGGCATGTGCATTGTGTTTGTAATTACCTGTGTTACCCTCAAAATGTTGATTTTTCTGTCTCTCTTCCCTATTATTTATTTTCTCCTCTTATCTGTTTGCAACTTCATTATAATCTTCCTTATCCCTCTTTAATTTTCTTATTTTAACCTCCTGTAATTCCATGCTTAAATTGTCCAATTTTTTCATAATGTCTATCTGTGAATTTTTAAAGTCAACATTTTCTTTTTCATTACTTAATTTATTTTTTATGGTGATTATGTTCTTCTCAACTGTGTCAAGTGAATCTTCTCGTGATCTCTTTAAAATTTGTAATAGTGTTGTGGATGCATTTTTTAATGTCTCATCCCATTCCTTTTGGAATTTATCTTTTAATTCAAAAGTGCAATTTTTTCTCAACCTTAACCCTCTTGGTGCAATACCTAAACTAATATATTTATCAAGAAACTTTAGTTCCATTTTTTGCTTTAATTCAGTGGTCATAAGTTTTTCTAATTCAAACATTATTTCAGTGATATTCAGATAGGGGCTTACTTTTATTATTTCCTCATTCTCTACTATATCTTTGAGAGATTTTTCTCTCCATGTGAAAATGTCATCTTCCATCTTAAGACAGCTCACTAGTCTGGAGTGTTAAAAACACCCCAAGAGGGAACAATAGGTATTTATGTGTAGTGTGATAGGAGCGCCTAAAGGTGGATTCCTGCTGCTAAGGATGACATGTCCACTAGATCTGCATACCAGGTCCTGCGTGGCCACGCAGGTGCTATCAGAATCACTGATGCTCTCTCCTGCTTGATCTTGGCAATCAGTCGAGGGAGCAGAGGAAACGGTGGAAACACATAAGCCAGGTTGAAAGACCAGGGCGCTGCTAGAGCATCTATCAGTGTCGCCTTGGGATCCCTGGACCTGGATCCGTAACACAGAAGCTTGGCGTTCTGGCGAGACGCCATGAGATCCAGTTCTGGTTTGCCCCAACGATGAATCAGTTGTGCAAATGCCTCCGGATGGAGTTCCCACTCTCCCGGATGAAAAGTCTGACGACTTAGAAAATCCGTCTCCCAGTGCTCTACACCTGGGATATGGATAGCTGATAGGTGGCAAGAGTGAATCTCTGCCCAGCGAATTATTTTTGAAACTTCTAACATCTCTAGGGAACTTCTCGTTCCCCCTTGATGGTTGATGTAAGCTACAGTCGTGATGTTGTCCGACTGAAATCTGATGTACCTCAGAGTTGCTAACCGAGGCCAAGCCTGAAGAGCCTTGAATATCGCTCTTAGTTCCAGAATATTTAATGGAAGGAGAGACTCCTCCTGAGTCCACGATCCCTGAGCCTTCAGGGAGTTCCAGACTGCACCCCAACCTAGAAGGCTGGCATCTGTCGTAACAATTGTCCAATCTGGCCTGCGAAAGGTCATACCTTTGGTCAGATGGACCCGAGATAGCCACCAGAGAAGAGAATCCCTGGTCTCTTGGTCCAGATTCAGTTGAGGGGACAAATCTGTGTAATTCCCGCTCCACTGACTGAGCATGCATAGTTGCAGCGGTCTGAGATGTAAGCGTGCAAACGGCACTATGTCCATTGCCGCTACCATTAAGCCGATTATTTCCATACACTGAACCACCAAAGGGCACGGAATGGAATGAAGAACCCGGCAGGAATTTAAAAGCTTTGATAACCTGGACTCCGTCAGGTGAATTTTCATTTCTACAGAATCTATCAGAGTCCCTAGAAAGGAAACTCTTGTGAGTGGGGATAGAGAACTATTTTTCTCGTTCACTTTCCACCCATGCGACCACAGAAATGCCAGTACTACGTCCGTATGAGACTTGGCAATTTGGAAGTTTGACGCCTGTATCAGGATGTCGTCTAAATAAGGGGCTACTGCTATGCCCCGCGGCCTTAGGACCGCCATAAGTGACCCTAGAACCTTTGTAAAGATTCTTGGGGCTGTAGCTAATCCCAAGGGAAGAGCTACAACTGGTAATGCCTGTCTTAAAAGGCAAACCTGAGAAACCGATGATGATCTTTGTGTATCGGAATGTGAAGATAAGCATCCTTTAGATCCACTGTAGTTATATATTGACCCTCCTGGATCAGTGGTAGGATGGTACGAATAGTTTCCATCTTGAACGACGGAACTTTGAGGAATTTGTTTAAGATCTTTAGATCCAAAATTGGTCTGAAGGTTCCCTCTTTTTTGGGAACCACAAACAGATTTGAGTAAAAACCCTGTCCCTGTTCCTCCTTTGGAACTGGATGGATCACTCCCATAACTAGGAGGACTCGTACACAGTGTAAGAATGCCTCTCTCTTTATCTGGTGTGCAGATAATTCTGAAAGGTGAAATCTCCCTTTTGGGGGGGGAAGCTTTGAAGTCCAGAAGATATCCCTGGGATATAATTTCCAACGCCCAGGGATCCTGAACATCTCTTGCCCACGCCTGGGCAAAGAGTGAAAGTCTGCCCCCTACTAGATCCGTTCCCGGATAGGGGGCCGTTCCTTCATGCTGTCTTAGAGTCAGCAGCAGGCTTTTTTACCTGCTTACCTTTTTTCCATGTCAGGTTTGGTCTCCAGACCGTCTTGGATTGAGCAAAAGTTCCCTATTGTTTATTATTAGAGGAAGTTGATGCCGCACCTGCCTTGAAGTTTTGAAAGGAACGAAAATTAGACTGTTTGGCCCTAGATTTGGACCTGTCCTGAGGAAGGGCATGACCTTTTCCTCCAGTGATATCAGCAATAATCTCCTTCAACCAGGCCCGAATAGGGTCTGCCCCTTGAAGGGAATGTTAAGTAGCTTAGATTTTGAAGTCACGTCAGCTGACCATGATCTAAGCCATAGCGCTCTGCGCGCCTGTATAGCAAAACCTGAATTCTTAGCTTTTAGTTTAGTCAAATGAACAATGGCATCAGAATAAAAGAATTGGCTAGCTTAAGAGCTCTAAGTTTGCCAAGTATGTCATCCAATGGAGTCGCTACCTGTAAAGCCTCTTCCAGAGACTCAAACCAGTATGCCGCAGCAGCAGTGACAGGGGCAATGCATGCAAGGGGCTGTAGGATAAAACCTTGTTAAAGAAATATTTTCTTAAGGTAACCTCTGATTTTTTATCCATTGGATCTAAAAAAAAAAAGCACAACTGTCCTCGAAAGGGATAGTAGTACGCTTTACTAGAGTAGAAACTGCTCCCTCCACCTTAGGGACTGTCTGCCATAAGTCCCATGTGGTGGCGTCTATTGGAAACATTTTTCTAAAAATAGGAGGGGAAGAGAACGGCACACCTGGTCTATCCCATTCCTTATTAATAATTTCTGTAAACCTTTTAGGTATTTGGAAAAACATCAGTACACACCAGCACTGCAAAGTATTTATCCAGTCTACACAATTTCTCTGGCACTGCAATGGTATCACAGTCATTCAGAGCAGCTAAAACCTCCCTAAGCAACACGCGGAGGTGTTCAAGCTTAAATTTAAATGTAGAAATATTAGAATCAGGTATCTTTCCTGAGTCATTAACATCACCCATTGACTGAAGCTCTCTTTCCTCAGCTTCTGCATATTGTGAGGCAGTATCAGACATGGTTCTTAAAGCGTCAGTATGCTCTGCATTTTGTCTCACCCCAGAGCTATCTCGCTTACCTCTAAGTTCAGGTAGTCTGGCTAATACCGCTGACAGTGTATTATCCATGACTGCCGCCATGTCTTGTAAAGTAAACGCTATGGGCGCCCTAGATGTACTTGGCGCCATTTGAGCGTGAGTCCCTTAAGCGGGAGTCAAAGGGTCTGACACGTGGGGAAAGTTAGTCGGCATAACTTCCCCCTCGTCAGATTCCTCTGGTGATACATTTTTTAAAGACAGAAAATGATCTTTATTGCATAAAATGAAATCAGTACATTTGGTACACATTCTAAGAGGGGGTTCCACCATGGCTTTTAAACATAATAAACAAGGAGTTTCTTCTATGTCAGACATGTTTGTACAGACTAGCAATGAGACTAGCAAGCTTGGAAAACACTTTAAATCAAGTTAACAAGCAAATATAAAAAACGGTACTGTGCCTTTAAGAGAAACAAATTTTGTCAGAATTTGAAAAACAGTGAAAAAATGCAGTAAATCAAACAAAATTTTTACAGCGTGTATAATAGGCTAACAGATCATTGCACCCACTTGCAAATGGATGATTAACCCCTTAGTTCAAAAAACGGATCAAAAAAACGAAATAGACGTTTTTTAACAGTCACAACCAACTGCCACAGCAAGCTGTGGCCCTACCTTCCCCAATAAACGACTTTGGAAAGCCTTTGGGCCCTTTAGAGATGTCCTATAGCATTCAGAGGGCCTTTGAGGGAAGCTGGATGTCACAGTTTGTAATTTTAACTGCACCAACTGTAACTTTTATACTACAACAGTGGAAATTGTTTCTAGTCAAAATTTAAGCCAGCCATGTGGAAAAAACTAGGCCCCAATAAAGTTTTATCACCAAAGCATATATAAAAACGATTAAACATGCCAGCAAACGTTTTATATTGTAAATATCATAAGTTTATTACCCCTGGGAGTAAGCATTATACCAGTCGCTATTAAATCACTGTATTCAGGCTTAACTTACATTAATCCGGTATCAGCAGCATTTTCTAGTGTTTTCCATCTCTAGAAAAAATTATAACTGAACATACCTGATAACAGAATAAACTGCACCCCATTCTCTCGCTGAAGTTACGTCATCTGTGTAATCCCCTCAGACATATGTGAGAATAGCAATGGATCTTAGTTACAACCTGCTAAGATCATAGAAACCTCAGGCAGATTCTTCTTCTATTTACTGCCTGAGATAAAATAGCACAACTCCGGTACTATTTAAAAATAACAAACTTTTGATTGAAGAAAATAAACTAGCTATATTTAACCACTCTCTCCTACAACGTCCTTGCTTGTTGAGAGTTGCAAGAGAATGACTGGGTATGACAGTTAGGGGAGGAGCTATATTACAGCTCTGCTGTGGGTGTCCTCTTGCAACTTCCTGTTGGGAATGAGAATATCCCACAAGTAATGGATGATCCGTGGACTGGATACACCTTACAAGAGAAAAGTGTTATGTTATATTAACAGTGGATTCACTTGTTGTCACAAACCGAACCATGAAAGTCATTTGCTCAGTGTGGCTATTGTCAGGTGTGCAGTCCAGAATAACAGAGTAATATTTTGCAGATTTCATTTGTTCAAGAATATTCTGTCTGATTTGGTCTGCCAATAACTGGATAATCTCATTTTTACCCAAGGTAATGAACATGGGTTTCCTTACTGGTAACTCTTCTCAAATATTCCTTTAATACTAAATCAAACTCTGCCATTGCTTCAACAAATTTAAGGAAATTACCATTACTTGGCACATACAGTTCATCAGATGACCCACAAAATGCTATGTTTTGAATAGCAAATACTCTAATAAGGGAAATCAGCCGTTTTAATACACTTCGCCAGTATTCAGTATTTGAATCTATGATTTCCTGCTGCTGCTTATCTATGGTAGCTTTTAACTGAAACCTTATTTCCAGTTATCTCTATTTAAAAAATGCTTTCAAATGAGCTGCCAATTTCTCATGAGAAGCCAAATTTCTACACAGGTGTTTCCAGTCACTTGTACCACTAGAACTCAAAGAATATTAAACAAATGTTGGTTGGAATACTTTACAGCAAAAACAGTACACAGCATTCTTTGTCGTTGCGTACATAAGCCATTCTCTCTTCATTTTCTCTCCATTGGGCAATTGCCTCCAATAATGCATTTGGTGGAAACTTCTTTTGTGTTCAGAAGAGTCCATTGGGAATTTGAAATGTTTTACCTGCTTTGGTCCATGTTTAACCAAAAAGTCCTTGAGGCTACTTGTCATACATGGCCACAGACTTGGATCCTCTAGAAAAGATATGTCGAACTCTAAGGCACTTAAGACCTTTTGGTCTACAATGTCTACATCCACTGTGCTTTCCTTGTGGTCATGCTCATCCAAATTAACTTGAGATGCTGATGTTGATGCTTTAGCAGTCATCCCACTTTGTGTATCAAGTCCCTGAGCATTAAGTGTACTCTCCTTATTAGTATCATTGCTTTCATGCACACTCTGTTCTGTAGGGGACTTCTCTTGACACTCTGTATTAATAAATTTCAACATGGCTCCTCTCTGAGTAGCTATAAAAGCCGCTTTTTTATGCCTGATCTTTTCATACTGTGATCCAGAGAGACGTTTACGTTTCATTCCAGTAGACATGATGGTTTCTGAAAACTGCTTGGGAAGATAGATCAAACATCAGCGTTTTAATCTCCATGCCTTAGGCCAATTTTAAATGTTTTATCTGTTACAGTGCAGGGCCCCTGGCCTATATTCACATAATACTCACACACTGATGAAGCATTTTCTTCATACTTGCTTCTGCTAGACTCATCCACCTAAGTCGCTGATCTACATCAGCTGCTTCGCTCTGCTAGTCTCATACACTCCAGAATACAATTTAAAGTATTAACCCTAACTTACAAATCACTCAACAGTCTTACTCCCAACTATATTTCCTCTCTCATCGTGAAATATTCCCCATCCAGTCCTCTTTGATCAACCTCTGACCTACGTCTCTACACTCCTGTTATCGCTACGTCCCACTCCCGCCTCCAAGACTTCTCACGTGCTGCTCCTGTCCTCTGGAACTCTCTACCCCACTCCATAAGACTGTCTCCAACCTTGTATAGCTTCAGACGCTCCTTGAAAACTCACCTATTCAGAGAGGTTTACCATCTCTCCTCCATCCCTTATCCGATCCAAACTAATACATGAACTGCTTGACTCACTGCTGCAACTACAACTGATGTAACAAGCTACCCCAACCTTATGTCCCTGCACCCTAAACCTATAGACAGTGAGCTTTCCGGAGCAGGGCCCTCTTCCTCCTGTACTAGATTGGTTTAGTCTTGTTATGTTTGTATTTTATCACAAATATATAATACATCACCATCAAAAAGATTTTGATTCACTGAAGGCTCAATTTTGAATAGAAACATTTTTCATTACACTAATAACAATATTGTGTGCACTTACATCAGAGCTTCTGCCATTATTATGAGGTCAAACTGATACTGTCAATATTTAGCAGATTTTATGACCTAAACTCACTCCTTAACTCTTTATATAATCACTGCTGGAAATTTTGTGTAGGCTTTTTTGGGACCCTGGGGTTCCATCAACATATAAAAGCTTTAGGGCTAGAGTGGAGTGCCAATTTGTTCTCTTGGTATCCTTTGTTGAAAAATAATATGTACATATCCTACACTAATGGGAGCTAGCTGATCTGCACACATTTGTCTGTTCTGATTGGTTGACTAGTTTTGTTCAGCTACTTCTCAGTAGTGCATTTTTGCTACTTCAACAAAGGATATAAAAGGAATGAAACAAATTTGATAATAGAAGTAAATTGGAAAGTTGTTTCAATTTGTATATTCTTTCTAAATCCTGCAAATAGGGACATATGACTGTCTTAGAGAGACAAATGGGAGACACATGGGAGGTTTGAGTAATGCTAAAATTGCATGTTGTAATAAATGTAGAACATGTGATTTCTGCTTTAGAATCTGCCTTTATACCATGACTGGAAGGTAGGGCCTTTACTGATGTGTCCCTTTTGCAAGGGAATGTCCATTCTTGATCAGCTAGAAAGACAGAAAGTGTTACAGAGGTCTGAATGCAGGGGGAGGAGGGGGGTCGTAAAAATCATGATGGGGGTTTAGGAGACAGAGGCAGATAGTGTCAGTAAATGATAACAGTCAGGGGAAATATATTGTTATACACAAAGCATATACTGACACCCCCTCATCCCCCTGCATTCAGACCTTTGTAACACTTTCTGTCTTTCTAGCCATACTAGGTATAATCTGTAAATAAATATATATACACACACACACATACATACAGTATATATATATATATATATATATATATGCACACACACATATATATATATACACACACACATATATATATATACACACACACACATATATATATATATACACACACACACATATATATATATACACACACACACATATATATATATATATATATATATATATATATATATATATATATATATATATATATAGTGGCCAATAATGACAACTCCTACACCTGTATTGAAGTGAAGGACAGGTCTCTATAACTTGTCTAGTTAAATGCATTTAAAAAAAAATAACAATAATAAAACATACCATGTAACACAGCATTTAATGCTTTTTTTTTTAGAGAAAAATAACACAACTACAATGGCTCCTGAGTCAGGTAACAAGCCTAACTGGTACCGTGTTGCTGATACCTGGAGGCATTTCACAAACAGTATGTGCCAGTGAGACATTGAGACAATAAGAGACAGAATATTATGTGTGATAACCTGAATTTAAACAGAGAATACACTATTCTCTGTTTAAATTCAGGTTATCACACATAATATTCTGTCTCTTATTGTCTCAATGTCTCACTGGCACATACTGTTTGTGAAATGCCACCTCTCACTCTGTGATGCCACATCTCTCTCTGTAATGCCACCTCTCTCTCTGTAATGCTACCTCTCTATCTGTAATGCCACCTCTCTCTCTCTCTGTAATGACAACTCTCTGTGATGCCACCTCTCTCTCTCTGTAATGCCAACTCTCTGTGATGCCACCTCTCTCTCTCTGTAATGCCAACTCTCTGTGATGCCACCTCTCTCTCTCTGTGATGCCACCTCTCTCTCTGTAATGCCACCTCTCTCTCTGCAATGCCACCTCTCTCTGTGATGCCAACTCTCTGTGATGCCACCTATCTCTCTCTGTGGGATTTGGGTAAAGTGTCCCTTTAATAATGCACTGTTCATAGACATATAAACACCTTTTTATTTAATCTTTTTTTGTGTGCAATACAAATATAATGTCATGTACAATTAATTAATAGTATATATTACAGGGGTTAGAGGTAGGGAAAACATATTCCTGTTTATGTGTGTGTATGTGAATAACTTCTTACAGTCTTGATTTGTATCAGGGGCACCCAAACTGTTTTGTATGGACTCATTAAAGGGACATTAAACCCAAATTTCTTATTTTATGATTCAGACAGAGAATACAATTTTAAACAACATTCCAATTTACTTCTATTATTTCATTTGCTTCATTCTTCAGATATCCTTTGTTGAAGAAATAGCAATGATCATGGGTGAACCAATCACACGAGGCATCTGCAGCTACTGAGCCTATCTAGATATGCTTTTAAACAAAGGATATCAAGAGAATAAAGCAAATTAGGTAATAGAAGTAAATTGGAAAGGTATTAAAAATTGCATGCTCTATCTAGATTCTAGACCATAAAAAAAAAAATTTGGGTTTCATGTCCCTTTAATGGTGGGCTTAGCCAGGGGTCCCATTATACTCTCACATCAAAAAGATAACACACGTAATAAAGTAAGATTATTATTACATTTTTGCTTAAATAATTACATTGGAAAATGGTTATTATTAATCAATTTTATTTAACTGTATAAAAAGGGTCATGAAGTACACATTTTTCTTTGAATACAATTTTAAACAATATTCCAATTTACTTCCATTATTTAATTTGCTTCATTCTTCAAATATTATTTGTTGTAGAAATAGCAATGCACATGGGTGAGCCAATCAAACAAGGCATCTATTTGCAGCCACCAATCAGCAGCTACTGAGCCTATTCAGATATGATTTTCAACAAAGCATATCAAGAGAATGAAGCAATTAGATAATAGAAGTAAATTAGAAAGTTGTTGGGTTTCATGTCCCTTTAAGTACCTAATTATAAGGGTGGAACACATTTCTGATGTGTTTTTAACTCATTGGTGCATATTGCTACACACAAAGTATTGGAGAGTCAGACGTGGCCCGAGGGCCATAGTTTGGTCATTCTACTTTATATGAAGAATTATATAATAATACAACACTCACTATTGTACAATAACTTGATATCCTATTTTTATCTACACATTTTAAATACACATTTTAATTAGTTATTACGATTACATAATTAATTAGGTTAATAGTCGTTTGATCGTGAATTTACTGACAGTAATTGCTTCCTTGTTATACATAAAGATATTTAGTTTGTGCAAGACAAGCAGCATTATATTAGGTACAGTTTGCACATGTTTGTACTGTAATCTTAATCTGAGACTGTAATTATTTGGAGTTTTCCCAGTTCCAGGAAAGGCTGCTGAGTCAAAAAGTGAGTGATCAGGTATTCAAAATGAATTAGGTCAAAGCTAATTTGCTATATTAGATGTGCTAGTGTGTTGTAGGAAGAGGTAGATGAGCCAATGGCATGCAAGCCCACAGCCACAGGACAGGAGCCCGAGCCTCCAGTCCTGAAGAACTTACCAGCAGCCAGCGATTGTGAATTGATACACAGCCTCAGTCACTCTCCTGTGAGTCCTGTCTCCTCCTCGCCTCAGTGTTCCAGTAGTTCTAACTGTACAGACTCCAGGCCAGGCGCTCCCCACCTAAATCCACCACTGCGCATATGTTAGGCAGGCACTGCTCAACAGACTTATAGAGCTGCGGCGGCAGAACCAGAGGGGGCGGGGATATATGACAATGACATACGTCATATTTCTGCTCCCCGCTCTCGGCGCCTCTGGTCTGGAGTCTGTATGGCTTTTCACACTTATCCTACTGAGACTGACAGAGGGGGAAGGCAGGCAGGAGCGGCAGTCGGCAGAGACTATAATAATAATAGTCACTGACTGAACTGCCGCCCCCTGTGAAGTGCCACCTGGGTCAGTGGGACCCTGTTGGTCCCATTGATAAGCCGGCCCTGCAACTATCCAGCTCTATGAGTTTAACCCTCACAAATAAGATAAAAACCCATAGTTAAAGTACCACTCTGAGCCCCAACTAGGGTTGCCACCTCGGCCATGGTTTCCTGGACACTTATGAGTTACACATGCTGCAGGGTGTGCAGAGGGTAACATGCATTGTGCTGCTGGATAGCACATGAATAGTGACCCTGGACAGCATAATTCATGTTCCACCCTGCACACCCTGCAGCATGTGTAACTCATAAGTGTCCAGGAAAACATGGCTGAGGTGGTAACCCTAGCCCCAACAAGCGATGCAGCCGCCAAGCTGCAACCAGCCTGTTATTGGTGGGGTTGAGCGACTGCGTCTACTGGGGCAGGGAATAACCTCAATACTATGCTTATAAAATATTTTTACTGTTTAATGTTGCAGAGGCAAATGTAAACTATATTACAGTTTTTTACAGTAGGAGTTTTCTTTATTAGGCAGCGATCAGTGTAATGGACTTCTGAACAAACATGCATTTCTTGTTTAGTTTAAAAATCAATTTAAACAGTTTTTACTTAAAAAAAACAAAACAAAAATATTTTAACACATTTAAATAGTGATCTTTCATGTGCATGATTGAAAATGTTTCAGATTAACCCCTCTAAAGTTATTGGACAACGTACATTACACATAAAAAAACAATGTAGATAGTTGTTTCAGATTATTAGGTAAAATATTTGATCTGTTCTGTTATAAATTCATTAAGTTGTGAATAAATACTGTTTGACATCTTAAAAATACAACACAAATAATTGCAGATTTTGATTTTTTTTGGTTTGAAACATAATTCCTAAAAAATACTCAAATTAAGAACAGAATCTGCTCTTAGTATTATTCAGGCTGGCAACACCCTGATTTGATTAGATATTACAGAGATTATTAACCAGCCAAGCTATATTACCAGTTTATATACCAAAGACCAAATGTGTTCCTTGACATTTAAAGGGATATGAAACCCCCCAAAAAATGTCATGATTCAGATAGAGTATAAAGTTTTATACAACTTTACAAATTACTTTAATTATCAAATTTGCTTTGTACTCTTGTTGTCCTTTGTTGAAAAGCATATTTATTTAAGCTCAGGAGCTAGCTGCTGATTGGTGGTTGCACATTTATGCCTCTTGTCATTGGTTTAACAATTGTGTTCTTTCAGCACCCAACAGAGCACTGCTGCTCATTCAATAAAGGATACTAAAAGAATGAAACATTAATCATAGAAGTAAATTGGAAAGTTGCTTAAAATCACATGCTCTATCTCACTGTTTTTCAAACCTTTCTTCAGACCTCCCTAACAGGCCACATTCAGAGGATATCTGAACTGGAGCACAGGTGAAATAATCAGCTGATTAGTAAACATGGTTATTTTACCTGCTCTCATCCAAGGTAATCCTGAAAACCTGGCCTGTTGGGGAGGCCTGAGGATAGGTTTGAAAACCAGTGCTCTATCTGAATCATGAAAGGAAACATTTGGGTCTTGTGTCCCTTTAAATTAATTTTCATGTACAATAAGATGTAATTGAGATTTTGTAAGCAGAGCCTATTACACATTGTACACAATATTTTTCATTACTAATGTATTACTAATATATATACCTAAGTAGCTAAATATGTGTCTTAGAGTTACACCTGGTAATATAGAAAAAAAACAGCAAGCAACCAATCAGCAAGTGCTACCCAGGTGCTGAACCAAAAATTGGTCTAGCTCCTAAGCTTACATTCCTGCTTTTCAAATAAAGATACCAAGAGAAAGAAGAAAAAATCATAATAGGAGTAAATTAGAAAATTGCTTAAAATTGCATGCTCTATCTGAATCATGAAAGAAAAGAAAAAACTTGGGTTTCATATCCCTTTAATTTCAATTTCAATTTGTGAAGCCTTTAACCCTCATTTGTTCAGGCAACAAATTATAATAATAAACACATTTACATTCTAGTGTTTTATATGGATTATAAAACAGGTTTGATACAATGACCTTTTAAGTAGTGTTTTGAATTTTTGATTTGAGGAAGTGTGGTAAGAATACAATATTATCCAGACTTTACATTAATTAGCCACACCTTTTAAGAGTAAAAACAAGCTACATTAGTCATGCAATATATGAACATTCTCAGGGATGTTTATTTAATGTAAGAGCAGAATATATGCTTGCTTATATAATATTTTAAGAACACCCACAAACATGAGAGCATATGGCAGTGGGTGGGAATCTATGGCACTGGTTCTAAACTGGGATATTAACATTCTTCTTGGATTTAGTGGTTCCCTGCAAGAAGTGTATTTTAGTCACAGTCTACCAAAACTAAAATGAACCCCTGGATGAGAGCATGGAAGAAAGGGGTGTATGAGCCCACATTGGACTTGTGGAAGAGGTAAACGATAGGTTAGAGGGGTGGGGTGTAAACATTGTAGCAATTTGCAAGGGAAGGGTTGCTCCATTCTAGAATTTAACGGTGAAAAGCTCCCGCCCTCCCTATCAGTAAGTACCTTCTGACGCAGTATTGGTGGGGTGCTTGCCCTTGGTGGAGTTAATTTCTCTCTGCATCATGTTGGGTTTTTAACGGGAGAGGATATTTAATGGGGACGTGTCTCCTTTATTGTTAAGGTGCACATTGGAATTTAGAGCAAGCTCTATTGGGGTTATTTCCGTCTGTATTGTTTTATAATTACAAATTATTATTGTTAAAGTTATGGTTTTAACCCCTTAGCTTCTTAGCTTTAGGAAGCTCAAGCAGTCTGGCGGTTCCATATAAGGGCAGATGCGTGATCGTTACAGATGGTGACACTGTGTGTGTCACCATCTGTAACGATCGTTGCTGGGCGGGAGGCAGGTGGGCGGCCCAGTAGTGGAGGGGGGAGGGAGTGGGAGGGCCCTACGCTACAGAAAACAAAAAATAAAGGGACAGGGAGGGATGGGGCAGCTACAGTACAGAAAAAAAGTGATGTGGGGTGCCCTAGCTAATGATTGCGGGAGGAGGAAGGTTGGGGGGACACTATGCTACAGAAAATAATAATAAAAAAAGAATTTAAAAAAATATATTTAAAAAAATGGTTTATAGGTACCAGCAGGAACCTGCCAGTACCTAAGATGGCGGCTAATAGTTAGAGGGGGGAGGTTTAGAGAGCTGTTTGGGGGGGATCAGGGAGGCTGGGGTGTAAGGGGGGATCCTACAATGCAGAAAATATCAAAATAAAATATTAAATATTTTATTTAAAAAAAAAAGCCTTATATTTTCATACTGGCAGACTGTCTGCCAGTACCTAAGAAAGGGGTGACCAGTGGGGGTTTTGGGAATGAAGAGAGCTGTTTGGGAGGGATCAGGTAGGGTTTAGGAGTTGAGAAGTGTGATGTGCCTATTTCTGAACAAAGGGGATCCCAGACAAACTTTTACAACCATTTGTGCCATGATTGCACAAGCAGTATGTAAATAATTATAGCGAGAAAACCAAAGTTTGTGAAACAATTAACAATTTTTTTTATTTGATCGCATTTGGTGGTGAAATGGTGGCATGAAATATACCAAAATTAGCCTATATCAATACAAAGTATATATAATTTTGAAAGGTAAATAAAAAGGTAAATAAAAAAAAACAAGGCTTTATTTCTGTTTACCATTTTCCCGCCGTTATGCCGTTGTATTCCATCACAACAGCGCTGGGCTTTAAAGCCGTTGTGACGGAATACAACGTCATAGCCAACGGCTGTCCTGAAGCCAACTGCGCTTGCAGGATTTGATTGCGGTCAGGAGGGCGTTCCTAGCGTCATAGGGACACCCCCCCGACCCAATCCCATAATTGAAATCTCACGGTCGTTTGCACGATTGCGTGATTTGACTTTGTAATCCGGTCATGAAAGGGTTAAACGGAGTGATAGCAAAATGCTAAAAATTCTCCGGTATTTTGGGCAAGTTTTTCTCTGAAAGTCCCGGTAGTGAAGGGGTTAATAAACCAGCTGCAGCAAAGTATGAAGCATACAAACAGGATTTGGATAAGTAATTATTAGTTATCAGAATCAAATATTAGATTATAAAAAATGTCATTCAGTACACTGGTGACATTTGGCCTTGTACGCTATGATTAACAAGATCTACAAGACTGTGGGCAATATAATGTATGTCAGCCCATTTTTAAATCACATTGCTCTGTGTCTAGCAACGAAATACTGAACATACTGGGAACAAAATTCTCCCCTTTAGAAGTCATTTTAATAACACAAATTTGAGATAGTAATTCTTCATGTGCGCTAACCTAACCGCGTTAGTACTAAATTGTGAACCCCGATGTGTGTTACGCATATTTTACATTCCTATGTTCTTCATATAGAAAATAATGTACATTTTATTATTAAATATATATTGCTATATATATATATATATATGATAATATTAATGTAAAATACATATCCATACCTATATATCTATAGGAATAGATATAGAGGTATAGGTATATACAGATATATATAGAAATATGTATTTACAATCAAAAGGACAATATCCTGTAACTGAAGAACATTGGAATGTAAAATATGTACAGTACATTTATAGTAAAACACAAATACTTTTATACATATGTACACACATCTATACATATATATAAACTGTGTGCACAATTATTAGGCAAGTGAGTATTTTGACCAAATCATCATTTTATGCATATTGTCCAACTCCAAGCTGTATAAACTTGAATGCTTATTGAATTTAAGCATATCAGGTGATGTGTATTTGTGTAATGATGGAGGGTGTGGACTTAGGAGATCAACACCCTATATCAAGGTGTGCATAATTATTAGGCAGCTTCTTTTCCTCAGGCAAAATGGGCCAAAAAAGATATTTAACTGACTCTGAAAAGTCAAAAATTGTAAAAAGTCTTTGAGAGGGATGCAGCACTCTTAAAATTGCTAAGATAGTGTGGTGTGATCACAGAACCATCAAATGTTTTGTTGCAAATAGTCAACAGGGTTTCAAGAAACGTGTTTAGAAAAAGATTCTAACTGCCAAAAATTTGAGAAGAATCAAACGTGAAGCTACCAGGAACCCATTATCCTCCAGTGCTGTCATATACCTGGAGTATCAAGAAGTACATGGTGCTCAGAGACATGGCCAAGGTAAGGAAGGCTGAAACCCGACCACCACTAAACAAGAGACATAAGTTGAAACGTCAAGACTGGGCCAAGCAATATCTGAAGACAGATGTTTCAAAGGTTTTATGGACTGATGAGATGAGAGTGACTATTGATGGACTAGATGAATGGGCCCATGGCTGGATCAGTAACGGGCACAGAGCTCCACTTCAACTCAGGTGCCAGCAAGGTAAAGGTGGGGTACTGATATGGGGTGGTGCTGTTATTATTAAAGATGAGCTAATACTAGTTAGACTTTTTTGGGTTGAAGATGGACTCAAAATCCACTCCCAAACCTACTGCCAGTTTTAGAAGACACTTTCTTCAAGCAGTGGTACAGGAAAAAGTCTACATCTTTTAAGAAGACAATGATATTTATGCAGGACAATACTCCGTTGCATGCATCAAAGTACTCCACTGTGTGGCTAGCCAGTAAAGGCCTTAAAGATGAAAGAATAATGACATGGCCCCCTTCCTCACCTGACCTAAACCCTATTGAGAACCTGTGGGCCCTTCTAAAACGGGAGATTTACGGTGAAGGAAAACAGTACACCTATCTGAACAGTGACTAGGATGCTGTGGTTGCTGCTGCACAAAAGGTTGATAGTCAACAGTTCAAGAAACTGACAGACTCCATGAATGGAAGGCTTATGACTGTTATTGAAGAGAAGGGTGTCTATATTGGTCACTGATTTTTTATTTTTTTTGGAAATGTCAGAAATGTTTATTTGTAAATTTTGAGTTGTTTGTTTATTATTTTCACTTCAAAGGGACAGTCAAGTCCAAAAAAAACATTAATGATTCAGATAGGGTATGTAATTTTAAACAACTTTCCAAAAAAATTTTATCACCAATTTTGCTTTGTTCTCTTGGTATTCTTAGTTGAAAGCTAAACCTAGGAGGCTCATATGCTAATTTCTTAGACCTTGAAGGCCGCCTTTAATCTAAATGCATTTTGAAAGTTTTTCACCACTAGAGGGCATTTGTTCATGTGTTTCATATAGATAACATTGAGCTCATGCTTGTGAATTTACCATGGAGACAGCTATGATTGGCTAAAATGCAAGTCTGTCAAAAGAACTGAAATAAGGGGGCAGTCTACTGAGGCTTAGATACAAGGTAATTAAAGTGGTAAAACGTGTATAATTTAAACTGTGTTGGTTATGCAAAACTGGGCAATTGGTAATTAAGGGATTATCTATCTTTTAAAACAACAAAAATTCTGGTGTTGACTGTCCCTTTAACAGATGAAAATAAACAAGTGAGATATGACATTTTTGGTTTTTCTTTAGTTGCATAATAGTTCTGCACACTAATAGTTGCCCAATAATTGTGCACATTCCTAAGAAAGCCAAAACCTCACTTTTACTTTCTTAAATATTTAGGTTTGAGGTTTATTAACATTTTGGATTGACCAAGAGCACTGTAGTTGTTCAATAATTAAATTAATCCTCAGAAATACAACTTGCCTAATAATTGTGCACAAAAATATATATACTGTATATATACACATACATATATACTGTATATATATATATATATATATATATAAAAATATATATATATATATATATATATATACACATGTGTATTTATCTCTATGTTAAAGTCCTTTGTCTGTCTTTTTTTCTAACACATGAGACCTCATATCTTTGAGCCCTTATAACTTTTTAATACAATTTTTTTAAATCAGTGTTAATATGAGTGTAACTGTACTGTTAAATGTATTTTTCATGTGTTTTGTGCAACATTTTTGTCTCGTGTAACAGTTAAACAGAGCTCTGAAGTCTAAAGTCTAAACGCTAGCCCAATGCGTGTTAAATTCGATTGCACTCAAACTAACTTGTTTACTTTATCTCGTAATACACACAATATTTCTGCTATGCCCAAAAAGACAAGAAATATCCTTTATGCTTATGCGCTACAGTTAGCGAACCACTCGTAATATAGCCCTGAATCTGGTAAAGAGGAGATGCACAAGGATTTCCTTGAGTATTAAATAAAGGACTTCACATATTTAACTGCTGAAGAAGGCTTGTTTCCACCACTTTAATTTTATTTAATTGCTCATTAAACTGGGCTATATTGTGACTCTCAGTAAAGTGATAAAATGTATGTTTTTATAGCAATCATCTACATGGGACAATAGTACATTGTATTTGTCCTTTATACTTCTCCTTCTATGTATTTGTAACATGAGAGAAAATAGTTATGCATCAACAATCACGCGTTTAAAGCACAGTAAAATTTATCTACAAAATATTTATTTAAAGGTTAACTATATTGTAAAATGTTTTTCAATTTATGTGTTTAAAAAAACCTTCTATAACAGTAGCAGAGTATTAAATGTATAGGGAATAGCTCTTTTATGCTTATTTGTGTATGTGAAATAGCTGGTTTTGTTCATTAAACCGTCACTGTTCCCAAGACAAGAACTGGTCAATTCAAGTGGGCTAAGTCTGCAGGAAGAAAATAAGTGTTTGTATTATTTCTCTACATACACAAATGCCAATATTTATTTACTGAAATTTGATTGCAGGTGGCGTTTTGTATAAGCAAAACAAGCTTTCAATTGCAAGAAGAAACCAAAAGGATCAATTTCTAAAACTTACTATGCATCTGTTATTTGTTACTATTATAATACTTAATTTATGAAGTGACAATATATTCGGCAGCACTGTCCATGGGTACAATTGATATAAGTAAAACAATTATTCAAAACTTGTAAGATTCAAGACAACATTTGACAAACAAATACAGGAGGAATTGGTATAACTCATCATTGAGAACCAAAATGACAATGTGTCTTTAAGCATTTTAAAAATGGATCATTTATTTAGTATGCTACTGCTGTAATTTCTATAAAATGCCCTTCCTCTCTCTTGAAGATAGCGGAGATCTGGGCCTCGATCCGATATACAGCATCGCCCGCAGAAGCCGGCGACGCCAAAATTTGCGCGGGTTTGGTATCCTATATACGGCATAACCTAGAATGGAGAAATCTTACTCCATTTTCACCTCGCCACAAATTGCAGGCGTAGTAAGCCTTAAGCTGTGTATTGGAGCCCCATAACTCCCTAAACTACCTGCCAAATAAAACCTAACACCTAACGCATGCGCAATGTCTATCTACCTGTCAACCGTGATCCCCCACCGCAATCCCTACTAAAGTATTTAACCCCTAAACCGCCGCTCCCGGACCCTGCCGCCACCTACATTAAAAGTATAACCCCCTAATGTGATCCCCCTACACCGTCGCCAGCTACATTACATACCCCTTAATGTGAGCTCCTACCCCGCCGCCAGCTATATTAAACTACCCCCTAAAGAGAGCCCCTTACACCGCCGCCAGCTACATTAAACTACCCCCTAATGTGAGCCCCTTGCACCGCCGCCAGCTACATTAAACTACCCCCTAATGTGAGCCCCTTACACCGCCGTCAGCTACATTAAACTACCCCCTAATGTGAGCTCCTACCCCGCCGCCAGCTATATTAAATTAATTAACCCCTAATCTAATCCCCCTACACCGCCGCCAGCTATATTAAATACATTAACCCCTAATCTAATCTCCCTAAAGTAATCTCCTCTATTACCAGCCCTTAAAAGGGCCTTTTGCGTGACATTGCCCCAAAGTAACAGCTCTATTGCCAGCCCTTAAAAGGTCTTTTTGCGGGGCATTGTCACAAAGAAATCAGCTCTTTTGCATCTAATCTAAATCCCCCTACACGCCGCCACCTATAATAAATGTATTACCCCCTAATCTAATCCCCCTACACCGCCGCCAGCTATATTAACTACATTAACCCCTAATCCAGTGACGTGCAGTGACGTCAGAGGCTGGTGAGGCAGTGGCAGGATACGCCTTCATTCTTTAGATATCCTTTGTTGAAGAAATAGCAATGCACATGGGTGAGCCAATCACATGAGGTATCTATGTGCAGCCACCAATCAGCAGCTACTGAGCATATTTAGATATGATTTTCAACAAAGGACATCAAAATAATGAAGAAAATTAGATATTAGATGTAAATTGGAAAATTATTTAAATTTGCATATGGGTTTCATATGGGTTTCATGTCCCTTTAAATGGTGTCTTGGAAAACTGGTCAACTTAGTAAACATCTGATTTTAGTGTAAAAGGATTGTAACAGAAACTCTTGCCAGATAACACAATGCTTGCTCTGATTATGAGATCTAGAAATCAATGCCCATTAAAATATGTTTAAAACATACATTTTACTTTAATGCTGCAACTTATGCTTATAGATTCTTTCATTACATAAGGGATGAGAGTCAGAGGGGGAGGAAGAGAGACAGAGAGAGAAATAGACCATGGGGGAGAACAACACATAAGGAGAGAGATGGATAGATAGAGAGAGACACACACACACACACACACACACACATAAGGGGGGGGGGGGAGAGGGGGACCACTGCATTTTAAGTAATAAAACAGCAGAGCTACAGAGAGTTCATAAAATTAGTCTATAATTTAGTTTGAAGTACAGAGGCAAGCTGCTAAGTTAGTGGGTGTAAAGTTTGAGTAAACAAAATACAAAAACGATCCTTTGCTGTAAAAGAGTAAAAAAAACACTAAACCACATTCATTAAATTATCATTTTCACTAACAGAATCCCTATCAGTAAAATCTTACTTTAATAAGATGTGGGTGAAACACTGCTCTCTGTGCTTCTCTCCTGCTCTGGAAGGATTCAGGAAGTGACAGTGGCACATTCCACTGCACTTATAGGGGAAGAACAGAACTCTCTTTTTCACTTTAGCAAAGCTGGCAGCTTCACAGGACAGCAACAAAATATATGAAAGTTGTTTTTTTCCATTTTTGTTTTGTTTTATATGATTTAACATCCAGCCCCAACACTATATTCCACTTACTAATGCCTCTCGCTGGATTGGTTCAGCCCAAATAGGACTGCCTCAAATAAGCAGTTAATGGGCCATGCAATGATCTTAACCACTTGCATCCAGTAGATGGTGCAGCATGTTGTGTAATGGTGGGCAGACCTGCTTGTGCCTCTTCATTGCACAACATATAGCTGTGAGAAAAAAAAATGCTGGGAAAAAAAATTACAATTTTTTTTTAAAGCCAATAAAAAAATATATATTTTTGCCCATATGAGAGGTGAAGCACTGCCTCACCTGCCTCTAGTGACTGCACATCACTGCCCTAATCTAATCCCCCTAAAGTAATCACATCTATTACCAGCCCTTAAAAGGGCCTTTTGCGTGACATTGACTCCAAAGTAACAGTTCTATTGCCAGCCCTTAAAATGGCTTTTTGCGGGGCATGCCCCAAAGAAATCAGCTCTTTTACCAGCCCTTAAAAGGGCTTTTTGTGGGGCATTGACACAAAGAAATCAGCTCTTTTGCATCTAATCTAAATCCCCCTACACCACCGCAACCTATAATAAATGTATTACCCCTAATCTAATCCCCCTACACCGCCGCCACCTATATTAAATAGATTAACCCCTAATCTAATCCCCCTACACCGCCGCCACCTATATTTACTATATTATCCCTAATTATATTAGGGTTAATATAGTTATTATATTATATATATTAACTATATTAACCCTATTTATATTAGGGTTAATATAGTTAATATCGTTATTATATTATATATATATTAAGTATAATAACCCTGTCTAACTCTAACATCCCTAACTAAATTCTTATTAAAATAAATCTAATTAATATTATTAATTAAAATATTCCTATTTAAATCTAAATACTTACCTATAAAATAAACCCTAAGATAGGTACAATGTAATTAATAATTACATTGTAGCTATTTTAGGGTTTATATTTATTTTACAGGTAACTTGGTATTTATTTTAAATAGGTACAATAGCTATTAAATAGTTAATAACTATTTAATAGCTACCTAGTTAAAATAATTACCAATTTACCTGTAAAATAAATCCTAACCTAAGTTACAAATACACCTACACTATCAATAAATTAAATAAACTACAAATATCTAAACTAAACTACAATTAAATACACTAAGCTAAATTACAAAAAAAACAAACACTAAATTACAAAAAATAAAAAAAGATTACAAGAATTTTAAGCTAATTACACCTATTCTAAGCCCCCTAATAAAATAACAAAGCCCCCCAAAATAAAAAAATTTCCCTACCCTAATCTAAATTACAAACGTTGACAGCTCTATTACCAGCCCTTAAAAGGGCCTTTTGTGGGGCATACCCCAAAGAAATCAGCTCTTTTGCCTGTAAAAAAAACAACGCCCCCCCCATTACAACCCACCACCCACATCCCCTAATTAGAATAGCCAATAGAATTACAGTTGCTCTTATTCTATTGGCTATTCAAATCAGCCAATAGAATTAAAGTAGCTCGCATCCGATTGGCTGATTTGAATTTGAAGGCTCAAATCAGCCAATAGGAATTCAAAGGACGCCATTTTTAATTGCGTACCTTGAATTCCTATTCAGTGTACGGCGGAAATCGTATGAAGAGGATCCTCCACGTTCCGGCTCCGGTCTTCAGTTCCAGAGGTCTTCGGTTCCAGCGTCGCCGATCTTCAGTTCCAGCATCACCGGTCTTCAGTTCCAGATGTACGGTCTTCAGCTCCGCGGTCATCGGTCTTCAACTCCTCCGCTCTGCGCCGGCTGGATCCTGGAAGAAGAAGAGGTCACCGCCTGGAACAGGACCTTGTCCGCCGGTCTTCAGGACAGGTAAGGAGAACTTGGGGGTTAGACTTAGGTTTTTTTAAGGGGGGATTGGGTGGGTTAGAATAGGGGTATGTGGGTGGTGGGTTGTAATGGGGGGTGTTGTTTTTTTTACAGGCAAAAGAGCTGATTTCTTTGGGGTATGCCCCACAAAAGGCCCTTTTAAGGGCTGGTAATAGAGCTGTTAACTTTTGTAATTTAGATTAGGGTAGGGAATTTTTTTTTATTTTGGGGGGCTTTGTTATTTTATTAGGGGGCTTAGAATAGGTGTAATTAGCTTAAAATTCTTGTAATCTTTTTTTATTTTTTGTAATTTAGTGTTTGTTTTGTAATTTAGTTTAGTGTATTTAATTGTAGTTTAGTTTAGATATTTGTAGTTTATTTAATTTATTGATAGTGTAGTGTATTTGTAACTTAGGTTAGGATTTATTTTACAGGTAAATTGGTAATTATTTTAACTAGGTAGCTTTTAAATAGTTATTAACTATTTAATAGCTATTGTACCTAGTTAAAATAAATACCAAGTTACCTGTAAAATAAATATAAACCCTAAAATAGCTACAATGTAATTATTAATTACATTGTAGCTATCTTAGGGGTTTTTTTTATAGGTAAGTATTTAGATTTAAATAGGAATATTTTTTTTTTTTTTTTAATAATTTTTTTTATTGAGGTTATAGAGATAATACAACATATGTGAATACCATACAACATGGATGTCAAATTATATTACAAACAGATATATATTGGATAAATCAGGAATGATATATTAGAGCTATATGGATAGTCATCTTAAACCTCTTTTATAAAGTATGTATTGGAAAGAGTTGAAATAGTTGAAATAAGTTCCTCCATGAAAACAAAGGTTACTTTTGAACCCAATCACTCTAATGGACACTAAGGGAGGAAATTAGCATAAAGAGTGGCCACTTTTGGACCTGGTATTGAGAAAAGTAAGAAGGGGAGAATCAGCTAACCAGAGCTGCTTAAAAGAGATGAAAGAGGGAAAAGAGAAAAGGTGAGGAAAAGGAGAGAGGAGAAGATGTGGGGAAGGGAGGGGGGGGGAGGGAACCTGACCCGTGTTGAAGACGTGTATTATCTGGGGTTAAGTAACCAGGTAGGCAGGGGGTTATTAGGACTCAATAAATATAGTTATTCTGAAAAGTGATGGGGCAAACTGGGGTTATGACTAGAGACATCAGGAACAAATACTCTAAACTAAATTAGTGGCTATGCAGAACGTGAGTCAAATATATAATGCAGAAAAAACAAACAAAAAAAAAAAACACCTCTACAGAGATTATGCGGCTAAATGCTAATAAACACACATTTCAATTAAAACTTTCTAAGAAGACACTTGCTCATACCAGTACTTGAAAACAGAAATGTAGTTATGAAGGTACAGTGCTATATTATGAGGCGTGCTAAAGGTACATCTGTGTGGCCTGCTTCTAGATACATAGGACAGCCCCAGATTGGGAGCTAGTTATATATACTGAGTGTTCTCTCATGTGGTTGGTGTGTCTCTCATGACCATGAGTAGGTGCGGCAAAGCTATTGTAAGAGTAGGTCTCTGTAGCACTCTTGTATGTGAATGGGAGACCTGTATGCTATTAAACTATTTACTGGGCTGAGAGGAATGAGAGGAATGGAGGGCCCTATGCTATGTGATATATTTATTTAATCCTTTGTGAAACATGATAGATGCTGACACCTCAGGGGGGGCTAAATATGCTGTATCAATAGGATTTACCGTTGCGGTATCTGCAGCTGTATAATAGCTACTGTAACAGGAACCTCATCTCATTCTAGATTTACTGAGACCCCACATGAGTGGGAGAGTGTTAGGATCAATCTAAAAAAAAGATAAACAGTTATAGACAAGTATATGCGAGTAACTGATGTTAGTGCCATAAAGTCCGCTATCACAGTAGAGTAAGCAAACCCCTAGATATATTACAAATATGAGGCAAACACTAGAGAGCAGATATAGGTCATATTAGGCTCCTTTAAATAATAAGTCATAAGTTAGGAATGGGAGTTGGAGCGGTTACTGCGGGTGCTCCCCGGTCTCTAGAGCAGAGGTTGTTGGCGAAGACATATGGGGGCCAAGTGAATGTCCCCATCTGATCTGGATTGCGCTCTGTGGTTCTTACTGGGATGTGAAATGAAGAGGTCTCTGGTGCAGGGAGTTCCATTTGTTTGCAAAAGATACCATTAGTACCTATAGTCTCGTATATGGTGAGAGCTGCTTCTGATCAAGAATGTCTAAGATAGACAGAAAGCAGACCATGCTTTGTGCAAAATCAGCCGATGCCACTTCTGGAGCCAGGTAGTATGGGGCCAGCTGCGCAGATGAAGAGGTAAGGTAGGTTGCGGTGTCGGGCAAGAAGTGCAGGAGTAAGATGACCAAAATCTCCAGTCACCAGCCGGGTGGTTACAGAGAATGCTGGCAGCCGGGGGTAAAGCTGACGCTCTAACAATAGCGCGGCCATCGGTCGATCCGACATGAGCAGGACACCGTTTTCCAGCATGCCATACAGGACCTTAGGTATAGGAGGGACCTCTTTCAGAGCTGCTGCGGGGATGACCATGTAATCCGGCTGAGTCGGGACCTGGTGAGTGGAGTAAGAAACACCGCCGGGTAATGCTGTCTCCGGCCCCTCTAGTCTAGCGGCGCTGTATATAGGCTCCACGTGTAGCGAACAAAGTAGGTTCTCAAAACACTCATCCATTTTTCGTTCAAAAGCCTTGAGCGTATCCATGATGAGTGTGTGGGAGGGGTGGTCTGCCATGTTGAAGGAGTTATCAGGGCTTTAGTTTTGCCGGAGTATACTACTATCATAAAGGTAATAGCAGCGTGGCTAATTTGTCAAGATGGCGCCTTCCTCTCTTGCCGGAGCGATCACTGTGGCTCTAAGGAGTAGCTCTAAGCAAAGATTTTAAGCCATCATGTTTGTAGAGGGCACTCTGCTGTTTAGTCCGTTACTGGTCATTGTAGAAGTTGCCTGCTCTGAGCGGTCAAAATAGAGGATAAATCTAGTAAAAGTAGCCGGAGCTCATGTATAGTGTGACCTCTCAGGAGCAGGGCTAGCTCCTCCCCCCTAAATAGGAATATTTTAATTAATAATATTAATTAGATTTATTTTAATAAGAATTTAGTTAGGTATGTTAGAGTTAGATAGGGTTATTATACTTAATATGTATATATATATATATATATATATATATATATATATATATATATAATAACTATATTAACCCTAATATAATTAGGGTTAATATAGTTAATATATATAATATAATAACTATATTAACTATATTAACCCTAATATAATTAGGGCTAATATAGTTAATATAGGTGGCGGCGGTGTAGGGAGATTAGATTAGGGGTTAATCTATTTAATATAGGTGGCGGCGGTGTAGGGGGATTAGATTAGGGGGTAATACATTTATTATAGGTGGCGGCGGTGTAGGGGGATTTAGATTAGATGCAAAAGAGCTGATTTCTTTGTGACAATGCCCCGCAAAAAGCCCGTTTAAGGGCTGGTAAAAGAGCTGATTTCTTTGGGGCATGCCCCGCAAAAAGCCCTTTTAAGGGCTGGCAATAGAGCTGTTACTTTGGGGCAATGTCACGCAAAAACATAATTTATGCTTACCTGATAAATTTATTTCTCTTGTAGTGTATCCAGTCCACGGATCATCCATTACTTATGGGATATATTCTCCTTCCCAACAGGAAGTTGCAAGAGTCCACCCACAGCAAAGCTGCTATATAGCTCCTCCCCTAACTGCCATTACCAGTCATTCGACCGAAAACATGCAGAGAAAGGAAAACCATAGGGTGCAGTGGTGACTGTAGTTTAATGGAAAAATTACCTGCCTTAAAGTGACAGGGCGGGCCGTGGACTGGATACACTACAAGAGAAATAACAGAATTTATGTTTACCTGATAAATTACTTTCTCCAACGGTGTGTCCGGTCCACGGCGTCATCCTTACTTGTGGGATATTCTCTTCCCCAACAGGAAATGGCAAAGAGCCCAGCAAAGCTGGTCACATGATCCCTCCTAGGCTCCGCCTTCCCCAGTCATTCGACCGACGTAAAGGAGGAATATTTGCATAGGAGAAACCATATGATACCGTGGTGACTGTAGTTAAAGAAAATAAATTATCAGACCTGATTAAAAAACCAGGGCGGGCCGTGGACCGGACACACCGTTGGAGAAAGTAATTTATCAGGTAAACATAAATTCTGTTTTCTCCAACATAGGTGTGTCCGGTCCACGGCGTCATCCTTACTTGTGGGAACCAATACCAAAGCTTTAGGACACGGATGAAGGGAGGGAGCAAATCAGGTCACCTAGATGGAAGGCACCACGGCTTGCAAAACCTTTCTCCCAAAAATAGCCTCAGAAGAAGCAAAAGTATCAAACTTGTAAAATTTAGTAAAAGTGTGCAGTGAAGACCAAGTCGCTGCCTTACATATCTGATCAACAGAAGCCTTGTTCTTGAAGGCCCATGTGGAAGCCACAGCCCTAGTGGAATGAGCTGTGATTCTTTCAGGAGGCTGCCGTCCGGCAGTCTCATAAGCCAATCTGATGATGCTTTTAATCCAAAAAGAGAGAGAGGTAGAAGTTGCTTTTTGACCTCTCCTTTTACCAGAATAAACAACAAACAAGGAAGATGTTTGTCTAAAATCCTTTGTAGCATCTAAATAGAATTTTAGAGCACGAACAACATCCAAATTGTGCAACAAACGTTCCTTCTTTGAAACTGGATTCGGACACAAAGAAGGCACGACTATCTCCTGGTTAATGTTTTTGTTAGAAACAACTTTCGGAAGAAAACCAGGTTTAGTACGTAAAACCACCTTATCTGCATGGAACACCAGATAAGGAGGAGAACACTGCAGAGCAGATAATTCTGAAACTCTTCTAGCAGAAGAAATTGCAACCAAAAACAAAACTTTCCAAGATAATAACTTAATATCAACGGAATGTAAGGGTTCAAACGAAACCCCCTGAAGAACTGAAAGAACTAAATTGAGACTCCAAGGAGGAGTCAAAGGTTTGTAAACAGGCTTGATTCTAACCAGAGCCTGAACAAAGGCTTGAACATCTGGCACAGCTGCCATCTTTTTGTGAAGTAACACAGACAAGGCAGAAATCTGTCCCTTCAAGGAACTTGCAGATAATCCTTTCTCCAAACCTTCTTGAAGAAAGGATAGAATCTTAGGAATTTTTACCTTGTCCCAAGGGAATCCTTTAGATTCACACCAACAGATATATTTTTTCCATACTTTGTGGTAAATTTTTCTAGTCACAGGCTTTCTGGCCTGAACAAGAGTATCAATGACAGAATCTGAGAACCCTCGCTTTGATAAGATCAAGCGTTCAATCTCCAAGCAGTCAGTTGGAGTGAGACCAGATTCGGATGTTCGAACGGACCTTGAACAAGAAGGTCTCGTCTCAAAGGTAGCTTCCATGGTGGAGCCGATGACATATTCACCAGGTCTGCATACCAAGTCCTGCGTGGCCACGCAGGAGCTATCAAGATCACCGATGCCCTCTCCTGATTGATCCTGGCTACCAGCCTGGGGATGAGAGGAAACGGCGGGAATACATAAGCTAGTTTGAAGGTCCAAGGTGCTACTAGTGCATCTACTAGAGTCGCCTTGGGATCCCTGGATCTGGACCCGTAGCAAGGAACCTTGAAGTTCTGACGAGAGGCCATCAGATCCATGTCTGGAATGCCCCACAATTGAGTAATTTGGGCAAAGATTTCCGGATGGAGTTCCCACTCCCCCGGATGAAATGTCTGACGACTCAGAAAATCCGCTTCCCAATTTTCCACTCCTGGGATGTGGATTGCAGACAAGTGGCAGGAGTGAGTCTCCGCCCATTGAATGATTTTGGTCACTTCTTCCATCGCCAGGGAACTCCTTGTTCCCCCCTGATGGTTGATGTACGCAACAGTCGTCATGTTGTCTGATTGAGACCGTATGAACTTGGCCCTTGCTAGCTGAGGCCAAGCCTTGAGAGCATTGAATATCGCTCTCAGTTCCAGAATATTTATCGGGAGAAGAGATTCTTCCCGAGACCAAAGACCCTGAGCTTTCAGGGGTCCCCAGACCGCGCCCCAGCCCACCAGACTGGCGTCGGTCGTGACAATGACCCACTCTGGTCTGCGGAAGCTCATCCCCTGTGACAGGTTGTCCAGGGACAGCCACCAACGGAGTGAATCTCTGGTCCTCTGATCTACTTGTATCGTCGGAGACAAGTCTGTATAGTCCCCATTCCACTGACTGAGCATGCACAGTTGTAATGGTCTTAGATGAATTCGCGCAAAAGGAACTATGTCCATTGCCGCTACCATCAAACCTATTACTTCCATGCACTGCGCTATGGAAGGAAGAGGAACAGAATGAAGTATTTGACAAGAGTTTAGAAGTTTTGATTTTCTGGCCTCTGTCAGAAAAATCCTCATTTCTAAGGAGTCTATTATTGTTCCCAAGAAGGGAACCCTTGTTGACGGAGATAGAGAACTTTTTTCTACGTTCACTTTCCACCCGTGAGATCTGAGAAAGGCCAGGACAATGTCCGTGTGAGCCTTTGCTTGAGGAAGGGACGACGCTTGAATCAGAATGTCGTCCAAGTAAGGTACTACTGCAATGCCCCTTGGTCTTAGCACCGCTAGAAGGGACCCTAGTACCTTTGTGAAAATCCTTGGAGCAGTGGCTAATCCGAACGGAAGTGCCACAAACTGGTAATGCTTGTCCAGGAATGCGAACCTTAGGAACCGATGATGTTCCTTGTGGATAGGAATATGTAGATACGCATCCTTTAAATCCACCGTGGTCATGAATTGACCTTCCTGGATGGAAGGAAGAATTGTTCGAATGGTTTCCATTTTGAACGATGGAATCTTGAGAAACTTGTTTAGGATCTTGAGATCTAAGATTGGTCTGAATGTTCCCTCTTTTTTGGGAACTACGAACAGATTGGAGTAGAACCCCATCCCTTGTTCTCCTAAAGGAACAGGATGAATCACTCCCATTTTTAACAGGTCTTCTACACAATGTAAGAATGCCTGTCTTTTTATGTGGTCTGAAGACAATTGAGACCTGTGGAACCTCCCCCTTGGGGGAAGCCCCTTGAATTCCAGAAGATAACCTTGGGAGACTATTTCTAGTGCCCAAGGATCCAGAACATCTCTTGCCCAAGCCTGAACGAAGAAAGAGAGTCTGCCCCCCACCAGATCCGGTCCCGGATCAGGGGCCAACATCTCATGCTGTCTTGGTAGCAGTGGCAGGTTTCTTGGCCTGCTTTCCTTTGTTCCAGCCTTGCATTGGTCTCCAGGCTGGCTTGGCTTGAGAAGTATTACCCTCTTGCTTAGAGGACGTAGCACTTGGGGCTGGTCCGTTTCTGCGAAAGGGACGAAAATTAGGTTTATTTTTGGCCTTGAAAGACCTATCCTGAGGAAGGGCGTGGCCCTTGCCCCCAGTGATATCAGAGATAATCTCTTTCAAGTCAGGGCCAAACAGCGTTTTCCCCTTGAAAGGAATGTTAAGCAATTTGTTCTTGGAAGACGCATCCGCTGACCAAGATTTTAACCAAAGCGCTCTGCGCGCCACAATAGCAAAGCCAGAATTTTTCGCCGCTAACCTAGCCAATTGCAAAGTGGCGTCTAGGGTGAAAGAATTAGCCAATTTGAGAGCATGAATTTTGTCCATAATCTCCTCATAAGAAGAAGAATTATTATTGAGCGCCTTTTCTAGCTCATCGAACCAGAAACACGCTGCTGTAGTGACAGGAACAATGCATGAAATTGGTTGTAGAAGGTAACCTTGCTGAACAAACATCTTTTTAAGCAAACCTTCTAATTTTTTATCCATAGGATCTTTGAAAGCACAACTATCTTCTATGGGTATAGTGGTGCGTTTGTTTAGAGTAGAAACCGCCCCCTCGACCTTGGGGACTGTCTGCCATAAGTCCTTTCTGGGGTCGACCATAGGAAACAATTTTTTAAATATGGGGGGAGGGACGAAAGGTATACCGGGCCTTTCCCATTCTTTATTTACAATGTCCGCCACCCGCTTGGGTATAGGAAAAGCTTCGGGGGGCCCCGGGACCTCTAGGAACTTGTCCATTTTACATAGTTTCTCTGGAATGACCAAATTCTCACAATCATCCAGAGTGGATAACACCTCCTTAAGCAGAGCGCGGAGATGTTCCAATTTAAATTTAAATGTAATCACATCAGGTTCAGCTTGTTGAGAAATTTTCCCTGAATCTGAAATTTCTCCCTCAGACAAAACCTCCCTGGCCCCCTCAGACTGGTGTAGGGGCCCTTCAGAACCAATATCATCAGCGTCCTCATGCTCTTCAGTATTTTCTAAAACAGAGCAGTCGCGCTTTCGCTGATAAGTGGGCATTTTGGCTAAAATGTTTTTGATAGAATTATCCATTACAGCCGTTAATTGTTGCATAGTAAGGAGTATTGGCGCGCTAGATGTACTAGGGGCCTCCTGTGTGGGCAAGACTGGTGTAGACGAAGGAGGGGATGATGCAGTACCATGCTTACTCCCCTCACTTGAGGGATCATCTTGGGCATCATTTTCTCTAAATTTTGTGTCACATAAATCACATCTATTTAAATGAGAAGGAACCTTGGCTTCCCCACATTCAGAACACAGTCTATCTGGTAGTTCAGACATGTTAAACAGGCAAAAACTTGATAACAAAGTACAAAAAACGTTTTAAAATAAACCGTTACTGTCACTTTAAATTTTAAACTGAACACACTTTATTACTGCAATTGCGAAAAAGTATGAAGGAATTGTTCAAAATTTACCAAAATTTCACCACAGTGTCTTAAAGCCTTAAAAGTATTGCACACCAAATTTGGAAGCTTTAACCCTTAAAATAACGGAACCGGAGCCGTTTTTATATTTAACCCCTTTACAGTCCCTGGTATCTGCTTTCCAAGATAGAAGTTTGATATCTATGGAATGAAAAGGTTCAAATGGAACTCCTTGAAGAACCTTAAGAACCAGCTTTAAGCTCCATGGCGGAGCAACATTTTTAACCACAGGCTTGGTTCTAACCAAAGCCTGACCAAATGCCTGAACGTCTAGAATATCTGCCAGACGCTTGTGCAAAAGAATAGACAGAGTAGAAATCTGTCCTTTTAAAGAACTAGCTGACAACCCTTTTCTCAAAATCATCTTGGAGAAAAGATAATATCCTGGGAATCCAGACTTTACTCCATGAGTAACCCTTGGATTCATAACAATAAGATATTTACACCATATCTTATGTTAAATTTTCCTAGAGACAGGCTTTTATGCCTGTATTAAGGTATCAATTACTGACTCGGAGAAGCCATGCTTTGATAACATCAAGCGTTCTGTCTCCAGGCAGTCCATCTCAGATTAGTTATATTTAGATGGTTGAAAAGACCCTGAGGTAGAGGGTCCTGTCTCAGAAGCAGAGACCGTGGTGGAAAGGATGACATGTCCACCAGATCTGCATACCAGGTCCTGCGTGGCCACGCAGGCGCTGTCAAAAGCACCAAAGCACTCTCCTGCTTGATCTTGTGCAAACCCCTCCGGAGGGAATTCCCACTCCCCCGGATGAAAAGTCTGACGACTTAGAAAATCTGCCTCCCAGTTCTCAACACCTGGGATAGGGATAGCTTTTAGACAAGGGTGAGTCTCTGTCCAGTGAATTATTTTAAGACTTCTAACATTGCTAGGGAACTTCTGTTCCCCCTTGATGGTTGATGTAAGCCACAGTCGTGATATTGTCCGACTGAAATATGATGTACCTCAGAGTTGCTAACTGAGGCCAAGTCTGAAGAGCATGGAATATCGCTCCCAGTTCCAGAATATTCATTAGAAGGAGGGTCTCCTCCTGAGTCCACTATCCCTGAGCCTTCAGGGAGTTCCAGACTGTATCCCAACCTAAAAGGCTGGCATCTGTTGTAACAATTGTCCCATCTGACCTGCGGAAGGTCATACCCTTGGACAGATGGACCCGAGATAGTCACCAGAAAAGAGAATCTCTGGTTTCTTGGTCCGGATTTAACAGGAGAACAAATCTGTGTAATCCCCGTTCCTCTGGCTGAGCATGCATAGTTGCAGTGGTCTGAAATGTAGGCGTGCAAACGGTACTATGTCCCTTGCCGCTACCATTAAGCCGATTACATTCATGTACTGAGCCACCAAAGGGCGCGGATGGAATGAAGAACACGGCAGAAATTTAGAAACTTTGACAACCTGGACTCCGTCAGGTAAATTTTAATTTCTACAAAATCTATCAGAATCCCTAGGAGGGAAACCCTTGATATTGGGGATAGAGAACTCTTTCCTTGTTCACTTTCCACCCATGCGATCTCAGAAATGCCAGTACTACGTCCGTATGAGACTTGGCAACTTGGATGTTTGACGCCTGTATCAGGATGTCGTCTAAATAAGGGGCCACTTCTATGCCCCGCGGCCTAAGGACCGCCAAAGTGACCCCAGAACCTCCATAAAGATTCTAGGGGCTGTAGTTAACCCAAAGGAAAGAGCTACAAACTGGTAATGCCTGTCTAGAAAGGCAAACCTGAAAAACCGATGGTGATCTTTATGCATCGTAATGTGAGGATAAGCATCCTTCAAATCCATTGTAGTCCTCTATTGACTCTCCTGGATCATAGTTAAGATGGTACGAATAGTTTCCATCTTAAATGATAGAATTCTAAAGAATTTGTTTAAGATCTTTTAGATCCAAAATAGGTCTGAAGGTTTCCTTTCCTTGGGAACCACAAACCGATTTGAGGAAAACTGTGTCCCTGTTCCTCTATTGGAACTGAATGGGTCACGTACACAATGCAAGAATGTCTCTTTCTTTACCTGGTTTGCAGATAAATGTGAAAGGCAAAAACTCCCCTTTTTTGGGGGGGAAAGCTTTGAAATCCAGAAGATATCTCTGGGGTATAATTTCCAATGCCCAGGGATCCTGGGCATCTCTTGCCCACGCCTGGGCGAAGAATGAAGTCTGCCCCCTATAGGATCCGTTACCAGATAGGGGTCCATTCCTCATGCTGTTTTAGAGGCAGCAGCAGGCTCCTTGACCTGCTTATCTTTGTTCCAGGTCCGGTTGTCTCCAGACCGCCTTGGACTGAGCAAAAGTTCCCTCTTATTTTGCCTTAGAGGAAGTTGATGCCACACCTGCCTTGAATTTTCGAAAGGCACGAAAATTAGGCCTTTTTTGTCCCTTGATTTGGACCTGTCCTGAGGAAGGGCATGATCTTTTCCTCCAGTGATATAAGTAATAATCTCCTTCAAACTAGGCCTGAATAGGGTCTGCCCCTTGAAGGGAAGTTAAGTAGCTTATTTATTAAAGTCACGACAGCTGACCATGATATAAGCCATAGCGCTCTGCGCGCCAGTATAGTAAAAAACAGAATTCTTAGCCGTTAGTCTAGTCAAAGGAACAAAGGCATCAGAAAACAAAGGAATTGGCTAGCTTAAGTGCTCTAAGCTTGTCAAATATATTCATCCAATGGAGCCTGTAAAGCCTCATCAAGAGACTCAAACCAGAACGCCGCAGCAGCAGTGACAGGAGCAATGCGTGCAAGGGGCTGCAGGATAAAACCTTGTTGAATAAACATTTTTTATCCATTGGATCTAAAAAAGCACAACAGTCCTCGCCAGAGGTAGTGGTACGCTTAGCTAGAGTAGAAACTCTTCTCTCCACCTTAGGAACTGTCTGTCATAAGTCCCGTGTGGTGGCAACTATTAGAAAACATTCTTCTAAAAAATAGGAGGGGAAGAGAACGGCACACCTGGTCTATCCCATTCCTTATGAAAAATTTTAGTAAACCTCTTTAGGTATTGGAAAAACATAAGTACACACCGGCACTGCATATTATTTATCCAGTCTACACAATTTCTCTGGCACTGCGATTGTACACATTCATTCAGAGCAGCTAAAGCCTCCCTGAGCAACAAGTGGAGGTTCTCAAGCATAAATTTTAAATGTAGAAATATCAGAATCAGGTTAAATCATCTTCCCTGAGTCACAAATATCACCCACAGACTAAGCATATTGTGAGGTAGTATCAGACATGGTTCTTAAAGCGTCTGTATGCTCTGTATCTACCCCCAGAGCTGTTTTGCTTTCCTTTAATTTCAGGTAGTCTGACTAATACTGCTGCCAGTGTATTATACACAACCTTTGCCATGTCTTGTAAAATAAACGCTATGGGCGCCATTGATATACTTGGCGCCATTTGAGCGTGAGTCCCTGGAGCGGGAGTCAAAGGGTCTGACACGTGGGGAGAGTTAGTCGGCATAACTTCCCCCTCGACAGAATCCTCTGGTAAAATAAACGCTATGGGTGCCCTTGATGTACTTGGCGCCATTTGAGCGTGAGTCCCTAAAGCGGGAGTCAAAGGGTCTGACACGTGGGGAGAGTTAGTCGGCATAACTTCCCCCTCGACAGAATCCTCTGGTGATAATGTTTTTAAATACAAAAAATGATCTTTATTGTTTAACATGAAATCAGTACATCTGGTACACATTCTAAAATGGGGTTCCACCATGGCTTTAAACATAATAAACACAGAGCCTCCTCTATGTTAGACATGTTAGAACTAATAAAGAGACTAGTAAGCTTGGAAAACACTTTAAATCAAGTTAACAAGCAAATATAACAAACGTTACTGTGCCTTTAAGAGAAACAAATTTTGTCAAAATTTGAAAAACAGTGAAAAAAGGCAGTAAATCAAACGAAATTTTTACAGTACATGTAATAAGTTAACAGAGCATTGCACCCACTTGCAAATGGATGATTAACCCCTTAATGCAAAAAACAGATTAAAAAAAAAAAAAAACGACATTTTTTTTAAACAGACACAACAAAACTGCCACAGCTGAGCTGTGGATTACCTTCCCTATAACTGTTTCTATGCAAAATTTAAGCCAGCCATGTGGAAAAATTAGGCCCCAATAAGTTTTATCACCAAATATATGTTAAAAAACGATTAAACATGCCAGCAAACGTTTTAAAACACATTCTTATAAGAGTATGTATGTCTATTAATAAGCCTGATCCAGTCGCTATCACTGCATTTAAGGCTTTACTTACATTACTTCGGTATCAGCAGTATTTTCTTAGTCAATTCCATTCCTTAGAAAAATATATTACTGCACATACCTTAGCATATATCTCTATCAATCAGCCTGGTACCAGTCGCTTTCACTGCATTTAAAGGCTGTACTTACATTACTTCGGTATCAGCAGTATTTTCTTAGTCAATTCCATTCCTTAGAAAAATATTTTACTGCACATACCTTATTTGCAGGAAAACCTGCACGCCATTCCCCCTCTGAAGTACCTTACTCCTCAGAATGTGTGAGAACAGCAACTGGATCTTAGTTACGTCTGCTAAGATCATAGAAAAAACGCAGGCAGATTCTTCTTCCAAATACTGCCTGAGATAAACAGCACACTCCGGTGCCATTTAAAAATAACAAACTTTTGATTGAAGAAATAAACTAAGTATAAAAAACCACAGACTCTCACGACCTCCTATCTATGTTGAGACTTGCAAGAGAATGACTGGTAATGGCAGTTAGGGGAGGAGCTATATAGCAGCTTTGCTGTGGGTGGACTCTTGCAACTTCCTGTTGGGAAGGAGAATATATCCCATAAGTAATGGATGATCCGTGGACTGGATACACTTAACAAGAGAAAGGCCCTTTTAAGGGCTGGTAATAGAGATGATTACTTTAGGGGGATTAGATTAGGGGTTAATGTATTTAATATAGCTGGTGGCGGTGTAGGGGGATTAAATTAGGGGTTAATTAATTTAATATAGCTGGCGGCGGTGTAGGGGGATTAAATTAGGGGTTAATTAATTTAATATAGCTGGCGGCGGTGTAGGGGGATTAAATTAGGGGTTAATAATTTTAATATAGATGGCGGTGGTGTAGGAGCTCACATTAGGGGATAATATAGATAAAATAGGTAGCGGCGGTGTAGGGGGCTCACATTAGGGGGTAATATAGATAAAATAGGTAGCGGCGGTGTAGGGGGCTCACATTAGGGGGTGAAATAGATAATGTAGGTGGCGGCGGGGTCCGGGAGCGGCGGTTTATGGGGTTAATAACTTTATTAGGTGCGGCGGGGTCCGGGAGCGGCGGTTTAGGGGTTAATACATTTATTATTATTAGGAGAGTTAGGGGGGATAGCGGATAGAGGGTTAGACGTGTCGGGCTATGTGTAGGAGGCGTGTTAGACAGTACGGATGATTTAATAACTTAGTCAAGTATTTTATGTTGCGGCAGTTTCTAAAGTGCCGTAAGTCACTGGTGACTCCAGAAATTTGTACTTACGCAGATTTCTGGACATCGCTGGTTTGTGAGACTTACGGCACTTTAGCCTCTGACGGCGCCGTATATGGATTAGCTCGAGTTGCAAGCTGAAACTACGGGCGGCGCAGGTTTCCACGCTTGCGCCTAAACCTGCGCCGTATATCGGATCGCGCCCCTGGAATGTATATATTAGTTATCCTTAGATTGTCTGTAGGACAATGCTGCAGTGAGTCTCATGTTTGCCTTTTGGAGCAGTATATAACTGGCCATAGCATAGGAGACCAGTTACATATCTCCTCAAGAGGTTTACCCTGGGACTGCTCTGCAATATCAAATCCCTTTCATTTTTGCTAATGTTAACTAGTTTAAAATGATTTAATATAATTTTATATTTAGAATTTTCAAGTTCTGCTCTTAATTTCTGATACTACATGTCATGCATATATAAAAAAAACTGATTCCATTTTCCTTTAAAGGGGCATTGTTGAGGTACTCTATTTCACTTGTGTTCTGTACATTTTCTTAAGATTGTTTCAACAGAAGATTCCCCATTTAGGTTTAACTTTTTTAAATAGACTCCATTTACTATACCAATACCTTACAAAAGTGGGGTTTCCATATTCAAGGACATTAAGATTAATCAGAAATCCCATTAAATCCACCGATTCAAGACCTATTACCAACACTATTCTGATAAAACCAGAAAACACTTTTCACTATTATTGATCTATTTCACCAGGATTATTTTTTATGCTTAATTCCCATGTAATAGAATATATACACAACTAAAATGTGAGCTATCCAATGCTCATTAATGAAGGCATTTATATAATTGGATGTTTAATAAAATGATCATGATATGACATTTTTAATTGCACATCATTTGATTGGATAACATTTATTTAAAAAATCTATTCAAACACATTAGGCAGTCATGATTAAAATGTAATCAATCGACAATGGTCAGTTTTTGCATCAGCTGAGCATATTTTACCTTTGTGGAAACTCCCCAAGAAAATACTGTTTTGTCTGTTTTTTATGTTTGTTGACACAACCAAAATTTAAGAACACCAGATGTTTTCAATTTAAAATGTCACAAACCACTAAATGAAAGCTAGTCATGATTATATATTCAAAGTATTTAGAATATTTTAATTGTTTTAGAATATTAGAGTGCTCTACGGATAAAGCACTGTAAAAAGCAATCTTCTGTAAGATGTATCAGTACTATGTTAATGTGATGCTACACAGGTAAGGAATATTTTATTTCAATTCAGTGTCCAAGATCTGTGTCCTTGGCTCTTACACATAATTTGATATATTCAGCAAAGCAATGTTCAGTATCCAAACTGTGTGGATTGATCATCACAGATTCTTGTATTTATTTAGACACTATGCACCTGCATATTGCATACTGATAAGGCAAACCTTGCAACATGTATAGGGATATGTCTCATTTGACAAGCAGAGTCAAGGCTGCTAACATTCAGAAGGTGAAATAGTGACAGCTAGTTAAGATGTATAATCCTATCAGCATACATTTGAAATACATTATATTATATATTCATCAGTATCCTGCAATCTGACATTTATTTAGCACTATATACTGTATATATGTGATGTTTAAAGAAGGTTGCTACATTTCAAGTGGATAATATTCTGACAAAGCAAAACCTGTCAGACCAAGATCTTTTAAAACGTGTCTGTCCACTGTCCAGACAGCATTGCAGATTAAGACTTTATGTTTTAGTTTCTAATCCATAAAACAAAAGAAAAAAGTAGTTACTGGATTTAACCTTTACTATGATAACAAGCAATAGATTTTGTTTCTATGAGTAATGAAGATAAACTCAATGAGAAAATACAGAAATAAAAAAGAATAAGAAAGCAAATAAGAAATAAGAAATTTTGGGCCATTTGGGTGTAGTGCTCATATTACAAGTTAAACGTAAATATGATCACTTGAGTGCAATTTAAGTTTACGTGCGTCAGGATACTGCTTCCTCAGAGCTCTGGTTAAAAAAAAAAAGTGTAACACAACACATAAAAAATACATATAACAGTACAGTTACACTCATATTAACACTATCTAATAAAAATTATTAATAATAATTATCGCCTAAATATGTCTATGTATGTATATATATATATCAGAAAACCAGACGTGGACTCCTTGCACACATGCCCTTAGAGAGATGCGACTGCACCTCACTGACGAGGCCTACAGAAGGCCGAAACGATCGTCTGGGGTTGTTGTTTCTCTTGTTCAGAGAAGAATTGCCTGGTATTTTGATGCTGGACTGTCATTGGGCAGGGTCAGACTGATATGCTACAGGATATTTTTTCTCTGTGACGGGGCATAGTGTGCTAAAAGAGTATGCACCCTGAGTGGCACTGAAAATGAACAGGCACGGAAGTTTTTCTAGCTTTTGTTCTGTCTCAGCTGAGTGCATCTGTTTCTCTTTTTATATTTATGCAAATTGCTCTTGGGTCTCCCTAAGAGTGAAAGAGGAAACCAGACGTGGACTCCTTGCACACGTGCCCTTAGAGAGATGCGACTGCACCTCACTGATGAGGCCCACAGAAGGCCGAAATGATCGTCTGGGGTTGTTGTTTCTCTTGTTCAGAGAAGAATTGCCTGGTATTTCAGTGCTGGACTGTCATTGGGCAGGGTCAGACTGATATGCTACAGGATATTTTTTCTCTGTGAAGGGGCATAGTGTGCTAAAAAGAGTACGCACCCTGAGTGGCACTGAAAATGAACAGGCACAGAAGTTTTTCTAGCTTTTGTTCTGTCTCAGCTGAGTGCATCTCTCTCTCTCTTTTTATATTTTTTATTTATATATATATATATATATATATATATATATATATATATATATATATATATATATACACAGTATGTTTATATGTGTGTACATATGTATTTATATGTGTATACTGTAAATGTATTTATAGACATATACAAAAATAAACAAATAAATACATATGTACACACATATAGGCATATATATAAGTGCATTGAAGCTCTTTGCAGTTAAGAAGATAAAAACATGAAAAATCCTATTTATGCAATATTCATATTTAATAGCTTTTTATACTGTGTATTTATTGTAAATCTTTGGCATTTCAATGTTCTGCACATAGGGGTATATGTTCTATGTATTTATAAATAGATATATATTTACATATGAGAATAGATATATATTTTACTAAAAAAACATCAGATATAAGTAGAAATATGTATTTAAGAATAAATAGAACACATTCTGCTATATGAAGAGCATTGGAATGTGAAATATTCATATTTTCATGTTGGGTTAGCGCACTTGAGAATATGCGATCAGGTTTTTTTTTTTGTTTTGCTCCATTGAATTCTATGGGGGAATACATTTACGTGGTTGCGATATGCTAACTTCAGCCTTTTGCGCACATCGGGTAAGACCACAAACATTTTACTTTAAACTTGTAATACGTGAGGTGGGCAAAAAACGTACTTCTAGAGGAGTTAGCACACGAGCGGGAGCGTTAAATACCGCTCCACTTGTAATCTGGCCCTTTATTAGTTTTCAAAGAAGCAAAATTGATTTAATGTTGCTTAAAGTAAAGCTAAAATAAGTCTGGGCTTAAAGGCACATGAATCCCACATTTTTCTTTCATGATTCAGGTAGAGCATACAATTTTAAACATCTTTCCAATTTACTTCAGTTATCTAATTTGCTTCATTCTCTAGGTATCCTTTGTTAAAAAAGCAGCAATGCACTACTGGGTGCTAGCTGAACACATCGGGTGAGCCAATAACACGAGTCATAAATATGCAGCTACCAATCAACAGCTCCTGAACCAACCTAGGTATCATTTGCAGCAAAGGATACCAAGAGATCAAAACAAATTAGATAACATAAGAAAATTTAAGTTTAGATGCCGGCCCATTTTTGGTGAACAACCTGGGTTGTCCTTGCTGATTGGACAGCACCAATAAATAAATGCTGTCCATGGTTCTGAACCACAAATTTGCTGGCTCCTTAGCTTAGATGCCTTCTTTTTCAAATAAAGATATCAAGAGAACGAAGAAAAATTGATAACATAAGTAAATTAGAAAGTTGCTTAAAATTGCATGCTCTATCCGAATCTTGAAAGAAAAAATTTGGGTTCAGTATCCCTTTTAATTAATTAATTACTATGATGATTTATTTTTTCTTGTTTTTGTTGTAAAATACATCTGAAAACTACTTGCCTCCTGCTCCCAATAGAGTCTGTAAGAAATTTTAATTCTAAACTAACAGTTTTAAATGCTCTTAAAAAGTTTACTGTATTTTGTACTTATTTGATCACACATACCAGTAGCGGACCTACCTGGTGCAAAAAACTCAGTAGTAACCAATAGTCATAATATACATACTGCTCTGTATAATGATTTGAGAATAGACAACCTGCATTAGTATTGTACACATTCTGCACATGCCTATGTATAGACTTGCTGCTATGGGACCCCCCTCAACACTTGGGCCCTGGTGCAACTGCAACTTCTTCACCTTGACAAATACAATGTTTTAAAGCTGCTGTTTGTTTTTATGCATTGCAAGTTGGATTTTAAACACTTCAAAATGTCAGATTTTCAGATTAAAAAACAATTTATGGAAAATATGTGACAAGGTCTTAAAAGTGATGCATTCACATTAAAGGGATGTAAAGTTATATAGTATGCTCATCATGAGCTAACAGTATGGGGATGGGATTTTAACAAAGCAACTATACACTAAAAAGGCATCATGTAACACCTGCAAGCAACACCCCTGAAATGAGATGATTCCCCTTTGATAGAAATCACCTGTCTATTAGGTAGAAGTAGTAATAATAATAATAATAAATAATGATAATAAAGACCAAAGCACACCCATGTAAAAAAATTAATAGGAAGTGGTTTTCAAGTGGTAGCCATGGCAACCGCAAACCATTGATAGATCAAGAACCTTATGAAACTCATAGAGGTGTGATGGCCCCTCTCTTGCACAATAAAAAGAGGAATGTGGAACCCCTCCATTTAAAGGAATATATTTCTTTGTTTCAATTGAGGTGTTATGTGCCCCAACAGTTTCCAGGCTGATTATGAAAACTTTGGAACACCATTGTTTGAAATTGTGGAGTCCCAACATTCTAATAAAGAGCCTCAATTAGTTATGACTGTCATATAATATTGATAATGATCACCTGTCAGCAATTGCTGGATGAATTTGTGTAGCTGATCCTGTTAGTTTTTATTGATCTTTTTTTCTCACGGAAGAAACAAACATAATTTATGCTTACCAGATAAATTCCTTTCCTTACTAGCAGGGAGAGTCCACGGCTTCATTACTTGCTGTTTGGAAATACAATACCTGGCCACCAGGAGGAGGCAAAGACACCCCAGCCAAAGGCTTAAATATCCCTCCCACTTCCCCTATCCCACAGTCATTCTGCTGAGGGAACAATGAAGAGTAGGAGAAACATCAGGGTATAAAAGGTGGCAGAAGAAATAATATAAAAATGGAGCCGCCCATCAAAAACATAAATTACGGGGGGGGGGGGGTTTGTGAACTCTCCCTGCCAGGAAGGAAAGGAATTTATCTGGTAAGCAAAAATTATGTTTTCCTTCCATAAGGCAGGGAGAATCCAAGACTTAATTCTTGAAAACTATACCCAAGCTCCATAGGACACTGAATGAATAATGGGAGAAAACAGAAAAAAGAGGCGGACCCTATTCTGAGGGCACCACAGCCTGCAAAAATTTTCTCCCGAAAGCTTGCCGAAGCAAACACATCAAACTTGTAACATTTTTTAAAAAGTGTGTAAGGAGGACCAGGTAGCTGCCTTACAAATCTGATCCATTGAGGCTTCATTCTTAAAAGCCCAGGAGGAAGTCACTGCTCTAGTGGAATGAGCCGTAATCCTCTCAGGAGGCTGTCGTCCCGCTGTCTAATAAGCTAAGCGGATTACACTCCTCAACCAGAAAGATAGAGTGGTCGTAGTAGCCTTCTGCCCCTTACGCTTCCCCATATAGATGACAAATAAAGAAGAAGATTGTCTGAAACCCTTAGTAGCCTGAAGATAGAACTTCAAGGCACGAACCACATCTAGATTGTGAAGCAAACTTTCCTTCGCTGATGAAGGATTAGGACACAAGGAAGGAACAATAATCTCTTGATTAATGTTACGATCCGACACCCTAATTTAGTGCGTGATGATCTTGAGAAAGGCTGTGCTCAGCCGAAACGCATTGCTCTTTGCTGTGACCTCTTTGGGCTTCCGTAGTCCTGTAAGTCTGACGGCGTGGGAGTTCATTGAACTCGATTGGATTCACTGTAGTCCCTCCATGAGAGTTTAGGAGATGCCTGAGAGACTAACGTCATCCGGAGAGAAACCCTTGGAGATCAACTATCGGCCACTGGTGTAAGTATAAGTGTACACCTTGCCATTTGAACTTTACCTCTGTTTTAAAGGATTCCTCCATACTTCTTCTCATACTCACTTTGCAGCTCTGCAGCTATACAAGCCAACTAATCAAGACATCACTTTGCTTGCAAAATACGCAATTTTTCGCTTACTAAAAAGACTTTTTGCTCACACTAAGACAACTTTGTTTGTCAAAAAAGACTTTCAGCTATCCTGTATTTGCAATAATTTTGAGCTGTATTATGCTTGCTATCATCCACTTTTATGTCATAAATTGTTAGACCATATATGTTTATGCTGTACATTTCTCTTTTTTGGTGCACATCGCATATTTCTTTTTTTAGTGCACATCGCATATTTTTATTTTTTTATCTTTGATGTATTTGTTTTAAAACTGTGTTGAATTTGTTATGTTCATTTTATCTATTAAATGCTAATTTATATAGTTATATATTCAACCCACACCCACTGAGGTCTGCATATTAGTCTATTTACTACACACATTTAGCTGTCTATGTGACAGCTCAGCTGTATACAATTACTTGCCTGCAGTCCACTGCAGTCAGTGTAATCACTTTCCCTAATTTTTAGTCTAATACAGAGTAAGGGATTCCTTCTTCACATATAGCTGCCTTGTGTGTTCACTCTCAGCGCTGTAGCTTGTACATATATTTTGTGTCTCGCAGAAAAACTTTCCCTGCATCTCCAGACTCTAACTTTCATCAATACTCGCACAGAGGTTGACATGACTACTTAAAACTCCAGTCCTTTCTTGAAGGGAACATACCCATTACAGGACTATCCAAATCTTCTGACACTTCTCTGCCACCTCCTATAGTGACGAAAGGCAAAGAATGACTGGAGGATAGGGGAAGTGGGGGGGATTTTTTAAGCCTTTGGTTGGGGTGTCTTTGCCTCCTCCTGGTGGCCAGGTATTGTATTTCCCAACAGTAAGGAATTAAGTCGTGGACTCTCCCTGGAAGGAAATAGGTGACATTTTCTGGATATAGGATAATTTTTTGGAGCACATAATTTTTCATAGACATGAAGCAAGTTTAAATAGAGGTAGGAGATGAATAAATTACCAAAGTAAATTAAGCCAACTTCTTTGAAATCTTTTTCTTTAAAGGTAACAAAATAAAAAAAAAATCCTTTTATTCAATATATATTTTTTTTGTAAATCATATAAATATTGATATTTTTTGAGGGTGAATTGATGCTAAACTTTAAACCTAAAAGTATATAAACGCACAACTGATAAAATAATGTATTGTTTACTACTATTATATGGTAGGTTGGCTATAAAACTGCCCGAACACCCCCCCCCCCCCCCAACAAACAAACTTTTATTGCATTCTGGATAGCAGCCATTTGTCAACTTAGAAATTCTCTAAAACAAATATTTTTTTATAAAATGGTACAATCTACTGAAAAACAAGATTTTCCTTACGACTTGGTTTAAAATCTTCCACTACATTACAATACTTAAAGGAAAAAATAATTTATTACTTTAATTTAGTGATGTAAACTAATTACTTAAAAGGTGAATTTACCACTTTATGCTCTGGGTAACTGGCCTTCAACCATTATTTTCCAATAATATTTATTTTCTATTAAACAATAGCTTTACATGCATTGTCAGTGGGTTTAGCAAAACACTGCAGATAAAAAAAGTCTCTAGCTATTGAGCTATCTATTAATAATGAGCTATCAACAGTTAACACCTTCTTTCCAATTCTAATTTTGAATTCATATTGGAGACATTTTTTTCAACCATCTCCTGGGAATTTTAAGTGCAAATTATAATGTATTGTTAGTTTGACAAATATTGCACCCTTCATATATTAATCTGTTTAAATTGTCAGTTAACAAGGGGTTAACAGTAAAACAGATATGAAATGTTTAAAAAATGATGTGACAGTAGAACTAATGCCATATCTTTTTAAAGGCAGTGACTACACCAAGAGTTTCCAAGTGCACAAGAATACACATAAATTATTTGCTGTTTTTTTAACACAATCTGTTTGTTTTTATGTTTCCTATGATTTAACATGTTTTATACTAAAGGAGCACTGTTTCATATCCCCAGCACAGCTGCCAATATGCATTTACTACAATGCTATGTGGGCAGCAAAAGGGTAAAACACCTGCTTTTGCTTATATGGTATCTACAACAGATTGTATTAGCTGTGAAAAACATTCAATTGTTATTTAAATGCAGAAAGTAAAAGCTCTAATGCTTAGAGCATTTTGTTATTGCATTTTGCATTAGAGCATTTTGTTATTACACTATTGCTTGTATATTACTTTGAATTTAACCACTGGAAATGGATTCCATTCTAGACTCTACATATTTTACATAGAGTGGATCTTTTTTCCAGTTGTGGACATTTTATCTATTGGGACTTTTGTGAAGATTTGTATTCACTACTGAAGGTGTATTGTTGTGTGCACACTTGACACATATCTTTCAACATTTCTTTTTTTGTGTGTGCTTGTTATCACATTATTTTCACTCGTATTATTTGTGATTGTACTTTCACCTTTTGTTTATTTTACAAAGGGCCGGATTACAAGTGGAGCAGTATTTAATGCTCCCCCTTGAGCGTTAACTTCACTAGAAGTAAGCTCATATTACAAATTGAAAGTAAACAGTTTTAGCTCGTGCTAACCAAACAAGCGTAAAAAGACAAACTTACAATGGGCCACATGATAACCTATTCCCCCATAGAAGTCAATGAAGCAAATAAGTGGAAAAAATATATATCGGATGGTATTTTGGTACATATATATATTTTTATTTAAAAATACACAGTGTATATTCTGCTATGTGCAGAACAATGGAATGTGAAATATTTACACTAAATACACACTATAACACTATTACATATGAATATTGCATAAATATGTTTTTACATGTTTTCATCTACTTAACTGCAAAGGGCTCCAATTTATATGTATATATATATATGTCTGTATACACATATAAATACATATGTACACACATATAAACATATATATTTATACAGATACATCTTTAGACATGTATACTGTATGTATGCATGTCAATGTTAAAGCCCTTTTCCTGCCTTTTTTCCCCTAACACCTGAGACCTTATATATTTAAGCCCTTATAACTTTTTTGAGCAATATTTTTAAAATACATTTAAATACATTTTCTAAGATAGTGTTATTATGAGGGTAACTGTACTTTGCAATGTATTTTTTATGTGTTTTGTGCAACTCCCCCCCCCCCCCCGCAATACAGTTACCCAGAGCTCTGAGGTTGCGTGTTAACTTATATTGCGCTCAATCGATTACGTTTACTGTCAACTTGTAATACGAGCGAAAAACCCGACATGCACAAACTACCGTGATAAGCACCTTAACGCTCATGCGTAACTGTTAGTGATCCACTCGTAATCTAGCCCAAAATATATATGAAGTCCCCAATCTACATCCATAATAAACACCCCACAAGCACCATATGTGTGCACTCCAAATAAAACATAACGTTTAATATATAAGTTAAAAACATAAACTTGTTAAAATACACCAATTAAAAATAATCCTCAAAATCAGAAAGTAAGTAATCACTGCCAAATGCTATATTATGCAATAAAAAGTAACATATAAATTTATTTTAAAGCAGGTATGTTACCAGGTAAATAATCTCTATTACACACAAAATAGAAAATACTTCTCACAACACTCACTGTTTGTGACTATAAAGATTCAGCTAAATAGGGTAGCAAATATGAGATGGTCCCTATGTATTCTTCTTGTCTTAGTGCAGCAACTATTAAAAAACAAATCAGGGTATTACCATGTAAGCCTTTACTGAAATGAACAAAATAACTCAATCATATACAAAACCATCAATCAGATATCCCAAAAATAATTAGAATAAGCACAAATTGTAAGTTGCATGACAATGCACCTTCATATCTGAGAAGAATTTTGCAATGAATAATGCAACTTTATTTTGTCAAATTAGCATATTGTTTTATGTTTTTTATTTTCGCTGATTTCTCTGCCCTCCAGAACAAAAGAACCTGTATTAACCAATCACAAACTAATACGCAGATATAGCATGAACTCTGTTTCTACAAGTGCAGTTAAGGAAAGAGACGGTGGTAGCCTGCCCTTGGTTTAGCCCTGATTCAGCTTATTCAATTAGTAAAAATAAAAAATTAACAGGTATTTAAATAAACAACCATATATTCATTTTTAATCTAAGTATAAATACTACCTTGTATGCTCACTGATATTGCAAAGAATACTTTTCCTATCATGATTGTTGATGAAAAACTGATAATTCACCTTAAAAAAGTAAATTATTACAGAGATGTGAGGTGGGGGGTAAACAAAACTTCAAAGATAAATTAGCTAAAAGTATTAACCTCTCTAGAAGAAAGTGGAACACGTGCAATTATCTGATGTATTTTACAGCAAAATTAAGAGAAATAAATAATGAACGTATATCGCAATAATGTTTCATTTAGTATATTTTAAAAGTTATGCTACTTCATATGTTTAATCAATCAGAGAGCACTAAAGTAGAGCAACGTGTAGTGTCCGTGGGGCAACCTCTTAAAACAGTTTCACAGCAAGGGGATTGTATAAAAGGGCAGCAAGCAGGATGCTTAAAAAAAAGAAAGAAAAATACATTTTCTTTCTTTCACTGTCTTTTTACATCTTTGTTGTTTACCATATGATATGATTGTAGTAATAAAAACTCATTTAGAACAATGCACAAGAATCAACAAATAATAACTTGGAAACCTTGAATGGAATTTACAGCATTTGGATAATGAATTGCTAAACAATAATGTGAAGGTAAGTACTTTACAGGAATGTAAGTGACCCTTATTGCCTCACCTCAAAATACTTTTCTTTAGTGTGAATACCTGGAAGTCTTTTGAAAATGATAAAAGAATGAATAGGAAATCAGTGTACACTGATATTATGCAATCACCACTGAATTGATAACTAAAGTGTTTTGCAACAATGAACATAGCACATTACAAGTTACAATTTGACATTTGCTTTAACATGAAAATCAAGTGATCTATAGATTAAAGGGACATGAAATCCATTTTTTCATGATTCTGATAGTGATGATGTGATTTTACACAACTTTCCAGTTTACTTTTATTATCTAATTTATTTTGTTCGCTTACGATCCTTTGTTGAAAATGATACCTAGGTAGACTGAGGAGCTGCTGATTGGTAGCTGCACATGTATGCTTCATGTTATTGGCTCACCTACTGCATTCAGCTGGCTCCCGGGAGTGTATTGCTGCTTATTCAACAAAGGATACCAAGAGAATGTAGGATATTAGTAATAAAAGTGAATTCTCTCTCTGAATCATGAAAGTAAAATGTAGGGTTTCATGTCCCTTTAAGGATATTGAAAGGATGATGCAATGCAGATTAATACCCATTCTGAAAGTGACTGTAAACTTTCAAGGGACAATAAAGTCAACATTAAACTTACATGGATTGAATAGAGCATGACATTTTAAACAACTTTCCAATGTACTTCTATTATCAAATTTGCTTAGTTCTCTTGTTATCCTTAGTTAAAGAGTAATGCTAGGTAAGCTCAGAAGCGTGCACGTGTTTTTAGCCACCTGGCAGCAATGTCTGCAACTTTGTTTATTCTAATGTTACAAACACTGCTGTCATAGACTGCTATAGAAACGTGCACACTCCTGAGCTCCTATCAGCCTGCTTAGCTTTACTGTAAACAAAGGATATCAAGATAACAACGCAAATTTGATAATAGAAGTAAATTGGAAAGTTGTTGAAAAACGCATACTCTATCTTAATCATAGACGTTTAATTTTGATGAACCTTTAAATTTTCTTCCTTTTAATGCATTCCAAATGATACAGTTTACCTGCTGGACTGTCTTAAAGTGGCAGTAAACAGTTTGTAATTACAACATTTTTCTGCCGTCTTTCAATATATTAACACATCAATATATATATACATCAGTGAACGTTATAAGGACAGAGTAACACTTCCTTTGCTGTAACTGTTTTTCAATGATCAAACTCCACACACCACTTTCTTTATTTGAGAAGGCAATCTGAACTTGAGCTTGAAGACGATAGGGCTTGCCATTGACATTGTTTGGTATAAGCAGAAATAATAAGATAGCAAACTAATAATTTGAGAGGTATGTGGCAAGGTTAGACTTGTGAAGCCTGTCATGTGCCTGTCATGAAGCCTGGAAAATCCACAACTTTCAGACTTAAATTATAGGGGGGTTATAAATAATAAAAACATAATGTTGATTTACTATGCATAATAACCATTGTATATGTTGTCAAAGTGTTTACTGTGTCTTTAAATTATTTGCAAATAACTGCTATACCTTATGAAATTGCTGATTTTGCCCTTTGAAATCTCCACATAAACGGACAATTTAATACTGCAATATTGGCTTTAGATAACCCATGTCATCAAGAGACAGCAACAGAAATCAAACTCACAATGGTGTTGGGAGAGACAGTCTAGCCCATTTGAAAGGGTGTCCCTGTAGGAGTTTATGTTTTAAAATCAGTCAGCATCTGATCACAAAAAAAACATGATTAATTGTACACTCTTCTTTAATTCATAGTTTACAGAAATAGCGATGGGGACTTCCTTATAAAAACTACTTAGCTCAAAGAAAATGAGTATTAGGACTTATAACAACAGATTAATATAAAAAATATTGGGTGTGCTTGTTCAATAATATAACTCACAAAACTCAAAATAAACATGATGCAATGTGTATAGACCCAACAAATAACATTATTCATTTTCATTAAAATGTAAAAGAGAAAATTAATATTGTGGAATTGTAAATAAAGGTTTTTTTTATAAATCTTATTGAAAGGATCGTACATTAAACTACAATCAGCCTTAATAAAAACAATAAAAAAATCTAGTAAAATCACTGCTTAAACCAACATAAATCACCTTTTTTGAGTTTTCACTAAGAAGGTTGGATTATAAAAAAGGTTATCAGCTTTTCTGAAAACAAAGCAAAACCCCATACATCAAAGTAAATAATTAAATTAATTAGTCAAGTGGAAGTGATTTCCCCTGGGAAACTAGTAGTTAACATTAATCTAAAATTACAATGTATTCCAGATTGATTTTTCTAAAACCTACTAGAACTATCAGCTATAATATGGTTTTCGTGTCTTTGTCACAGATACAGATTCTGTATTTTAAATTAGCAGTCAATGCTGGTGAAATATTAGTAAAGTACTGGTCTAGTATTCACTGAGAACTTGTACACAATACAATACTGGAACTACCCATACAATGTTCAGTTATGCATACATAGTAAAACAACTATGCATTGTATTCTTATTATTTAATTAGCCAGCTTTTCCTGTAATATAACCCTTAAATTCTGTTCTTTCTTTTCCTATGCCCATATAGAGACTGAACATGGAATTTTTAGTATCCAGAACCCTAACCTTGCAACATGCTACACCGTTATTACATGGACAATGCAGTAACTATTTGTTTCCATCTATTTAATTAAATGCAGCAAATAAGATAAGCATAAAGTTGCTTATGTAATATTTATGTTGTATGGTGATGTTTTGCAAGACAATGCTTAGCTTAGTTTGTGTACCATATGCATAAATAAAATCAATTACCAGAGTTATGGGAAATGCAGCTTAAATAATATTAAACTGCCTTATAAAGAAAAACATTTAAACAAATGTCAATGAAAAATGTAGTTTATTCTTCCCCAACATAGTATACATAGGGCAATGTATGTTTACCACAGTGGATTTAAACTATTAGGGGAATTTTAATTAAACACTCTCTGTTGGTGAAATAAGCCTGATAGCAATATAATGACTGCCAAAATCTTGCAGCTGCAATTTTTCCATTGGTACAATTTGCCTGCACCACTGTCACTGATGCTGTAATATTGCAGACAACACTACTGCTCTTTCTAACTCAGGGATCAACAAACTTATAATGACTAGACATGGGTGTTTGTATATATATATTCAGTATCTCACAAAAGTGAGTACACCCCTCACATTTTTGTAAATATTTTATTATATATTTCATGTGACAACACTGAAGAAATAACACTTTGCTACAATGTAAAGTAGTGAGTGTACAACCTGTATAACAGTGTAGCTTTGCTGTCCCCTCAAAATAACTCAACACACAGCCATTAATGTCTAAACCGTTGGCAACAAAAGTGAGTACACCCCTAAGTCCATCACTTACTTACAATCTGAAAGGTAAAGGAAGAAATTAAATTAAATTACTGTACTCAGTTATAAAAAGTTGGGATTCAAAGTATTTCATTCAAAACAAACGTGTTTACTGTTAAATAGTTATGTTTTAAATAATCAATGTTTACACAATATGCACAGTTTTGTTTATGTCTTGTTGATAATGAAATAACAGTATTTGTTATTCTATCTTTCAAATGCCAATGAACAATTCTATACAGTATTTTTTTTGTTATTCTCTATTTACACACCTTGTCATGGTGTCTAAATACCCTTAAAGGGACATTAAACCCACATTTTTTTTCTTTCATGATTTAGAAAGAGAATGCAATTTTAAACATCTTTCTAATTTACTTCTATTATCTAATTTGTTTTATTCTCTTGATATTCTTTGCTGAAAAGCATATCTAGATATGCTCAGTAGCTGCTGATTGGTTGCTGCACATAGAAGCCTCGTGTGATTGGCTCACCATGTGCATTGCTTTTTCTTCAACTAAGGATACCTAAAAAATGAGGCAAAATAAATAATAGAAGTAAATTGTAATGTTGTTTACATTTGTATTCTCTATCTGAATCATGAAAAAAAGATTTTGGGTTTAGTGGCCCTTTAAGTCTGACAGCATTTCATCTTCTTCTTTATTCCAGCTATTGCAGACAGACAGGTGTTGTATGTAGGATACCTAAAAGGTCAGAACTTAAAGGGACCTGAAATCCAAAAAAAATCTTTCATGATTCAGAAAAAGCATGCAATTCTAAACAATTTTCTAATTTACAACTATTATCAAATGTTCTTCATTCTCTGGAGTACTATACTGCAGCAGTTTTGCAAGAGAGTTATGCAAGTGCAAGAGCACTAGATGGCAGAACTATTTCCTGCCTTGCAGTGCTGCAGACACCTTCCTGGGTATTTCTTCAAGAAAGAAGACCATGGGAAACAAACAAATTAGATAACAGAAGTAAATTGGAAACGTTTTTAATATTATATGCTCTGCTTGAATCACAAAAGACATTTTTTAGGTTTAATATCCCTTTAAATTATAATTCAACAGACTGATATGTGAAGTACAAACTTATTTATATGGTAGCCACTAAAATCCAGTGAATTAGTTGTAGAACCAATACATAATAATTATAATGAGTAACCAAATTATGGTACTATAATCTCACTTTCTGCTGACAAGCATAGTACAAATTACCTGAAATTTCCAGCATCGTAACAGGTAGATTATGAGTCATGCGCGCTATAGGGAATTTAACGAAGGCAACAAAAGTTGCGTTATTTAACCCCCTATAGCGCAGCCATTACAAGTTTTGAAACAGCCGGCTTGTGCGTGCGATATGGTGGTTTTAAGATCCATAAATTACGAGCTCTGTTTTGACGTGCTCGTGCACGCTTTCCCCATAGACATCAATGGGGAGAAGGTATCAGAGAAAAACCTAAAATCTGCAATTGCGGAATGAAAAGCTCCGTAACGCAACCCTATTGATGTCTATGGGGAAAAAAAAATAATGTTTAAACCTAACACCCTGACATAAACCCCACATCTAAACACCCCTAATCTGCCGCCCCCGACATCGCCACCACCTACATAATGTTATTAACCCTAATCTGCCGCTCCCGATATCGCCGCCACCTAAATAAATCTATTAACCCCTAATCTGCCGCTCCTGATATCGCCGCCACTATATTAAAGTTACTAACCCCTATTCCCCTGCACCCCAACATCACCAACACTATAATAAATCTATTAACCCCTATTCCGCCACTCCTTGACATCGCCACAACTAAATAAAGCTATTAACCCCTAAACCCCTGGCCTCCCACATCACTACCACTAAATAAACCTATTAACCCATAAACCGCCAGCCCCCTCATCGCAACAACCTAAATTATACTATATTAACCCCTAAACCTAACCCTACCGTAAGCCTAACACCCCCTAACTTTAACATAATAAAAATAGTGCTAAATTAAAGTTACAATTATTAACTAAATACATACTTACCTGTGAAATAAAACCTAAGCTAGCTACAATATAACTAATAGTTATATTGTAGTTAGCTTAGGTTTTATTTTTATTTCACAGGTAAGTTTGTATTTATTTTAATTAGGTAGACTAGTTAGTAAATAGTTATTAACTATTTACTAACTACCTAGTTAAAATAAATACAAACTTACCTATGAAATAAAACCTAAGCTGCCTTACACTAAAACCTAATATTAAAAAAAATTAAAAACACAAAATTTAGAAAAAAACTAACATTACAAAAAATAACAATAAATAAAATTATTCCTATTCTAATACCCATTTTAAAAAAAAAAAATCACCCCAAAATAAAAAACCTAATCTATAATAAACTACCAATAGCTCTTAAAAGGGCCTTTTGTAGGGCATTGCCCTAAGTTAAAGGGACACTGAACCCAATTTTTTTCATTTGTAATTCAGAAAGAGCATGCAATTTTAAGCAACTTTCTAATTTACTCCTATTATGATTTTTTCTTCGTTCTATTGCTATCATTATCTGAAAAAGAAGGCATCTAAGCTTTTTTTTTTGTTTCAGTACTCTGGACAGCACTTTTTTATTGGTGGATGAATTTATCCACCAATCAGCAAGGACAACCCAGGTTGTTCACCAAAAATGGGCCGGCATCTAAACTTACATTCTTGCATTTCAAATAAAGATACCAAGATAATGAAGTAAATTTGATAATAGGAGTAAATTCAAAATTTGCTTAAAATTTCATGCTCAATCTGAATCACAAAATTAAATTTTTGGGTACAGTGTCCCTTTAAACAGATCTTTCACCTGAAAAAAAATTACTACCCCCCCCAAACCCACAAAATAAAAAAAGCTATCTAAAAAACCTAATCTACCCATTGCCCTGAAAAGGGCATTTGTATCTTCTATCTTCATCCCAGCTGCGTCTACTATCTTCATCCCGGCGGCGTTGGGCAGGTCCATCCTGAAGACATCCGGCGCAGAGCATCCTCTTCATACGGTCGCCGCCATATACTGAATCTTCAATGCAAGGTACGTGATTTAAAATGGTGTCCCTTGCATTCCTATTGGCTGATTTGATTTTGGAAATTCAAATCAGCCAATAGGATGAGAGCTACTGAAATTCTATTGGCTGTTCAAATCATTCAATAGGATGAGAGCTACTGAAATCCTATTGGCTGTTCAAATCAGCCAATAGGATGAGAGCTACTGAAATTCTATTGGCTATTCAAACTTTTTTGGGTGGGGTTTTTTTTAGTTTAGGGTTTGGGCTTTTCGTAAAAGAGCTAAATGCCCTTTTCAGGGCAATGCAAAAGAGCTAAAAGCCCTTTTAAGGGCAATGCCCATACAAATGCCCTTTTCAGGGCAATGGGTAGATTAGGTTTTTGTTAGAGTTAGTTTTTTTATTTTGGGGGGTTGGTTGGGTGGTGGGTTTTAATGTTAGTGGGGTCTTTGTATTATTTTTTTTACAGGTAAAAGAGCTGTTTAACTTAGGCCAATGCCCTACAAAAGGCCCTTTTAAGGGCTATTGGTAGTTTATTGTAGGCTAGGGTTTTTTTTTATTTTGGGTGTTTTTTTTTATTTTTATAGGGCTATTAGATTAGGTGTAATTCTTTTTATTTTTGATAATTTCGTTTGTTATTTTTCGTAATTAAGTGTTTGTTATTTTTTGTAATTTAGTATTTTTTATTTTTTGTAATTAGTTTGTAATTTTTATAGTAGTGTTATTTCACAGGTGTTAGGATTTTTTAATGTGTAATATACTTTATTACATTGGTAGTTAGTTTAATTTTAGTTTAATAGTCATATTAGTTTAATTGTTAGTTTAAACTTAGTTTTTTGAATTTGACAGGTAAGTTTTAATTTAATTTAAGATAGGGAAATTGTAATTTTAATATAAAGTTAAGGGGGCGTTAGGTTTAGGGGTCACTAGTTTAAATTAGTTTATTGCGATGTGGGGGCTTGCGGTTTAGGGGTTAATAGGTTTATTATAGTGAAGGCGGTGTAGGGCTTAATAACTTTAGTATAGTGGGGGCGATGTGGGCGGGCGGCATATTAGGGGTTAATAATATTTAAATAATGTTTGCGATGCGGGAGGGCGTCGATTTAGGGGTTAATAACTTTATTATAGTGGTGACAATGTCAGGGATCAGCGGAATAGGGGTTAATAAATTTTATTAGTGGCGGCGATGTCAGGAGCGGCAGATTAGGGGTTAATAAGTTTAATATAGTATTTGCGATGCAGGAGGGCCTCGGTTTTGGGGTTAATAGGTAGTTTATGGGTGTTTAGTGTACTTTGTAACAGTTTAGTTATGAGTTTTATGTAACAGTTTTGTTGTGTAAAATAACTACTGCTCTCAGATTGCGAAACGGATCTTGTCGGTATAGGGTGTAACGCAAGCTTTTTAGCCTCACCGCAATACTTGTAATACCGGCGCTATGGAAGTCCCATGAAAAAACTTAATTTTTACGGATGCGGGACTGACGTTGCGTTACAGGCTAAAAGGCTTGCGGTACAGCTATACCGACAAGACTTGTAATGGCTGCGATGCTGTTTTAACTCTGAATTGACCATTTTTTAAGCGTTAAAACCCTGAACGCAAAACTTGTAATCTAGGTGTAAGACAGTAATTTAGTTTACCAATATCTGCAGATGAAACAAATTTGAAGGTAAATCACTTTGTAGTGGTAAACAACTAGTGGTAACAGCTGAAATTCCCTAAGACGCTGTTAAACTTACAACTATAATAGTCCCTGGTTTCTATAGTGATGACGCACACTTCAGTTACAAAAAATATAGTGATTTGGAGAATCCACACTCTTTTTTAAAATATTTTTATATATATGCAATGTAAAGAAATTGTATATGTGTAAATTACACATAAATGTGTATATGTCACACAAAGTTGTACCACTGCTTGCTGCAAATGCATGGGGCCAGAAGTATATATACACGTACTGCTGTATACCCCTTGGTATTCATTGAATTGTCAGCCACATGGATGGGGAAAGGGGGAAACAATTATAAAAAATATACATTTCAAAAAGAGCCAAAACAATAAAAAAAAAAAAAGTTTCTTTTGGGCTCATATCCTGACATAACTTAGGAGTTAAACTAGTAATATTTTATATTCTATCAAGACTATCAGTAATTGGTTTCAAACCTTTGTGTATAAAAGAATTTTGTTAAAAATGTTGACATTATGACATTTGCTAAAAAAAGAGGCAAAACGTTAAGATGTATAGATTTAAAGGGACAGGAAACCCGAAATTGTTATTTTGTGTTTTGAATAGAACATACAATTTTAGTCAACTTTTCAATTAACTATTTTCAAATTTGCTTAATTTTCTTGTTATCCTTTGCTGAAAGAACATTGTCAGCTAGCTGAACATATCTAGTTAGCCAATCACAAGAGACAAGTATGTGCAGGCTCCAATCAGCAGCTAGCTCTCAATATAGCACAATATTTGTGTATTCTTTTTCAACAAGGGATACTAAGAGAACAAAGCACATTTAAAAATAGATGTGACTTTTAAGGGACATTAAACACTTTGAGATGGTAATTTAAAATGATACATTGTATAAATAATAAAAAAACACTGCAATATACTTTTATTATTTTTGTACACTTTTCCTGTAATTTCATTCTGAAATTGTGAGTTTTTCAGTTCCTGTTAGAAATGGAAGTGCAGCACACTGTTATATTCCACACATCCATTGGCTGCATACTCTTGTGACCTATTTATAACTGTCCCTAATTGGCCACAGCAGAGAAGGTAAACTAAGTTACAACATGGAAGCTCCTATTGTTTTATAGACACTATAACTTTGCATTTATTTTGTCAATACTTAAACAGCTGATTAAACTATAAAAAATAAATCTACATATTATTCTCAGACTAATCTTTTCTTTGAATGCATCATTCCATCTAGCATTTATTTAGTGTTTAATGTCCCTTTAAACGTGTCTTAAAATTACATGCTCTGTCCGATATATGCAAGTTTAATTTTAAATTCCCTATCCCTTTAATAGAATATATACATTTGGTTCTACAACTATCTTCCCCGCATGCCATATCACAAAAAACATTAAATAGTAGGTAATAAATGTAATTAAATTGTAATATTGTGTGTTGCTTAATATCACTTTGATGGAAGTTTGCCATATTATTGACTGTATTATATACTCAAAGTGGTTTATTACTGCTAAACATATTTGTATAAAAGAGATAAGGAACAACTGGCTATATTAATTTGTATACCAATGTATGTAGGTCATTGCAGGAATGCTAAATATACTAAAATGCCATTTCACAAACTTATAAGATGACAAATAATATGCATTATATGGCAGACTAAAAAACACACTATATAGCCCTTCATAAATGGACATAAAACCACAGATACATAATATCAGAATATTTCAAGTAAGCAAGATATCAGGAACAGTAGTTGCTTTTAAACTAAAGTTATTATTTCTAGGGCCTTAATATATATTAACTTTAAAGGGACATTAAACCCCAAAAAATTATTTAATGATTCAGATAGAGAATACCATTTAAAACAACATTCCAATGTACTTCTATTATCTAATTTGCTTCACTCGTTAGATATACTTTGTTAAATAAATAGCCATGCCCATGGGTGAGCCAATCACATGAGGCAAATATGTGCAACCACCAATCAGAAGTTACTGAGCCTATCTAGATATGATTTTCAGGAAGGAATATCAAGAGAATGAAGCAAATTAGATAACAGAAGTAAATTAGAAAGTCGTTTAAAATGGTATTCTCTATCTGAATCATTAAAGAAAAAAATGTGGGTTTAATTTCCCTTTAAATGATAATTGAACATGTAGTTTAGGTCACTGTGATGTTTAATGAAAATAAAGCAAGAACTTTATCTTTCTACAGATTATATACATTATTGTTACTATTTGAAGTGTTTTCATTAATCACTGATAATTTGCTTCTTATAAATCATATTTAGGGTGTATAATGGGTCCATAACCATTTGCTGTACACTGCACTGCTGTTTGGCTATTACAGGGAATGAAATACAGACAAAACATTAACATCATTTTGTTTTTAATACATGAGTCACCTTAATTATATAGAAAGATTTACAGGGATATAGAAGTGTGGAGTGTGTGTGCAACAACGCTTTCCTTTAAAGCAACCTTTGTGACACCTATTTAAGTGACAAATTAATGGTCTATTATTTGTCATTTTTAGAGAGTATTATTATTGCATCACTGTGCAGATTTTGCATGAGGCATTACTAGGGTGAGATGCTGAAGCTATCGTCTACTCACACTGGTCTGTGGAGGCTGCAGAGGATGTGCTGAATGGAATGCAAATGATAACTATGCAAAAAGATATAGACTAATATAATGCCAGCAAATGGGCAGATGCCGTATAAACGAATCCACATTCAGTTCCATACAAAATAAATGTACATCAGTGTAATGAATTGTATAGATGAATTGGGAATAAATGATGGTAGATGATGACTAACCTAAGACAACAGCCACCACAGTGGTGATGAGCAGCCAGTTGTTCTTCAGTATCCGTTTGCAGTCGCAGCTCCTCTTCAGCTTCTTCCCCATGTTGCAGTGCCCGTGTGGGGGTAGCTCGGGGGATGGCGACACCAAGATCTGTGTACTGAAGACAACGCAGAGATGAGACCATATTACTAATCCTATTGCTCTGTCAGTTGTGTTACAATACAGACTGCTACCCCAATGTGTGCAGGTGCCCTGTGCTTCCCTCCCTGTGCCCACACGGTCTCACTGCGGCAGCCTCTGTGGCAATCTATGGCTGATCTTACTGTCCGGGGGTAGTGCCTCCCTCATCCCCGTTTTCCTCCCTCCTCTGATAATAATTATAAAAAAAATACCTCACGAAGAAGACGGACGTCTGTAGCTATTAGCTGTTTAGACCTCCTCAGCTCCGCTTGTAGCTGGTATTATAGACAGAGCAGCCTGCCAGACTCTCACATTGCCTCACTGATTCCTCCTCCCTCTCCTGTCACCCCTCCCAGCCATTCATGCACTGGATTAGGGGAACTATGCCCTGTCCCGCCTCACTCTCTGTTTACCTTGATAATGATGATTCACTTGGGTATTGTTTTATCGGCTCCATTATATCTCTTCAATTAAATCTGTGTCCTAGATAGTGATGAGGAAATGAATATATTACAATGCAATCTCTTCATCCCAGACTGCACAGAGATGCTTCCATTAGCTGCCTGTATTCAGTCACCTGCAGAAGTGATCATGTGCTATATGGAGTAGTGGCTGCTATAAAGCACATTCATGCACCATGCACATTTACAGTTTAATCTGTTGGCTGCAAACATGCTTCTTGATATGCCACTTTGCAAACCTTTTTTTTCTTAGCCTTACAGATATCTCTCATATACAGATAGAAAAACTGCTCTCTCAGTTATAAATAATAAATAACAAGTATTTATCACTATTCGTCCAGAAAGAAGTCTCAAAGAGGAAAGTATAGCCTAAGGAAAAAAGTTTTTAAGACGTATCTGTTAAATCAGAATAGCAAATGTAATGTTAAAAGTGTTCTCAGGATCTATAAAAGAGAAAACTTACTTCAGATTATTTTAAGGGGCAATAGAAGCACTGATTTTGTAATATAAAGATTTAAGTGTAGTACAGCCATTTGTAATTTACTGTCATTCATTTTGTCCTGTTTTTTCTGTAATTTAATTCAATATTGTGGGCTTTTTAATTCCGCTGCCTTTCTATGAGGGTTTTGGTGTATAAGTAGTTTCTTAAACGGACATTTTATAAGAAAAAAGGTTGTTGCCGTATTGGTCCCACATAGGTTGTGATACCATTTAATGAACCAACAAAATTGAGGGTTTTATTCCATAAGCTTTCAAGACCTCACAGGTTTCTTCTTCAGATGTAGAACCTTTGAAGAGACCTGTGAGGTCTTAAAAGCTTATGGAGTAAAAAAACACACACCTTATTTTTGTTGGTCCATTAAAAGGTATCACAATCTACTAAATGACCATTAAAGGGATGTGAAACCCAACATTTTTCTTTTTTGATTCATAGAGTATACGACTTTACACAACTTTCCAATTTACTTCTGTTATCAAATTTGTCTAATTGTCTTGGTATCCTTTGCTAAAGGAGCAGCAATGTACTACTGTGAGCTTTCTGAACACATTGGGTGAGCCAATTACAAGAGGCATATATATGCAGCCACTAATTAATAACCAGCTAGGTCAAGTAGTGCATTGCGGATCCTGAGCCTACCTAAGTTTGTTTTCAACAAAAGATAGTAAGAGAGAAAGGAAAATTAGATAAAAGTAAATTGTAAAGTTGTATAAAATTGCAGGCTCTATCTGAATCATGGAGGTTTCATTTGGACTTTACTGTCACATTAAAGGGACACTGAACCCAAATTTTTTCTTTCGTGATTCAGATAGAGCATGCAATTTTAAGCAGCTTTCTAATTTACTACTATTATCAATTTTTCTTCGTTCTCTTGCTATCTTTATATGAAAAAGAAGGCATCTAAGCTATTTTTTGGTTCAGAAACTGGACAGAACTTGTTTATTGGTCGGTTAAATTAATCCACCAATCAGCAAGGACAACCCAGGTTGTTCACCAAAAATGGGCCGGCATCTAAACTTACATTCTTGCTTTTCAAATAAAGATACCAAGAGAATGAAAGTTTCCCTTTAAGGTAACTAGGACCTATCTGATGATGCAGAGCTTGGTATCCATGTGGTGTTTTTGAGTACCGTAACTAGGGATCAATAACAAGCTCTGAATCTGAGGTTCTGCACTTTTTTAGTGTACTCCTGAGAGGTGACTCATGGCGGCCATCTGTCACCTTCATTTATATCTTTATCAGTATTGAGATCATATGTCTTTTTCTAGAATACCTCTTTATTATAGGTGTACTTTGCTTAAACAGGAAATACACCTTGTAGGTCTCTTCACAATGAAGAAAAAACAGCTAAGTTTGACGTGTAATTATTTTTAGTTTGTAAAAATGGAACACAAACCAACAGTGTGTGTTCAAATAAATGTTATTTTACTCATTAGATAGCTGAGGAGTTGCTGTTTAAACCATTTACCCCCATGATGGAAGTCTCCTGTTGGTCACTCAGAAAAGATAAAGATACACTAATAGCACAGCATTACTAGTTGTATACTTCACATAAATGCTCATTGGCTGATAAGTACTTATTACTAATTCTCATTTGCTAATAGGCAATTCTAAATGCTTAAAATGAATTATTTTTGTTATTTTTTATTATTATTGAGGTAAATAATAAAGACACATTGCACATTAAAGGGACACTAAACCCACAGTTTTTCTTTAATGATTCCGATAGAGCATGCAATTTTAAGCAACTTTCTAATTCACTCCTACTATCATTTTTTTTTTCTTGCTATCTTTATTTAAAAAGTAGGAATTTAAAGCTTAGGAGCCAGCCCATTTTAGGTTCAGCACCATGGATAGCGCTTGCTTATTGGTGGATACAGTTAGCAAACAAATAAGCAAGCATTACCTAGGTTCTCAACCAAAAATGGTCCGGTTCTTAAAGGGACATTAAACCCAAGATTTTTCGTTCATTATTCAGATAGATAATACAATTATAAGCAACATTCCAATTTACTTCTATTATATCATTTGCTTCATTCTGGGTGAGCCAATCACAAGAGGCATCTATGTGCAGCCACAAATTAGCAGCTACTGGGTCTATCTAGATAAGCTTTTCAGCAAAGGAAATCAAGAGAAAAAAGCAAATTAGATAATAGAAGTAAATTAGTAAGTTGCTTAAAATTGCATGATCTTTCTAAATCATGAAAGAAAAACTTTGGGTTTCATGTCCCTTTAAGCTTTACATTCCTATTTTTTAAATAAAGATAGCAAGAGAATGAAGAAAAAATTACAATAGGAGTAAATTAGAAAGTTGCTTACAATTGCATGTTCTATCTGAATCATTAAAGAAAAAAATTGGGTTTAGTGTCCATTTAAATACAAGTATGTACAACTACATATGCACACAATAATATTAACGAAATGTATGAAACAAAAATTACAAGCTTGTACAATTGTATGTGACTTAGTAACATCAACGTGTCTTAATAGTACTGTATAAAATATGTACAGTTTATGTACTTCTATTTTCTACCTCCTGTGGCAGGGAGAGGCCACACTTCGACCTCCAAACACTCCAAAAACATCACAAACTAAAATATATAAAGCAACTGGGTAACTAAAAAGGAAACTTGTAACCCAAATTGAATATTCCACTTTTGGAGATAAGTGTCAAGTAAGTAGCCACAACTTGTAGGCCAAAAAATATAGGTAAATAGTATTCTGCACACTTATAAACTACTCATAGCTAGCTCCTAAGGAGTTAACACTTTACAGGAAGGTCTTGAAAACATATGTAATGACTAAGTACCAATATAGGGATATGCTTGCAGATATCCCATATTCAAATCCCATATTGTCTATGACTAGGAGGTCTCAAGTTTTAACTAATGTACTCTCGTGGAGAGGTGGCCTCAAAGAGTAAAATGAATAGAGCTCATCCCACAGCCTCGGCCACTGACAGTGGGACAAGCCGTGAGACACATAAGTGAAGTAAAAAGGTATTAGATAAGACAACATAAAAACCTTTATCTGTACTACTATTCTATTTACCCCTAAGATGAATATCATTCCCATTTAGCATGGGAAATGTCCAAATTATTAACATCATAAAAGCATTACGAACCTACTCTATGAAGCAGTATGCTTAGCTAAAGGAAGAAGTCACATATAAAAGTCTGCCTACATCCTAACTTCGGCAACATACAGCAATATGTTAAGGAACTTACTATAAAATATGTGTATACTGTGGGGCCGAATTATCATTGTGCGAGCGGACATGATCCGATATTGCGGATCATGTCCGCTGCACCTCGATAAATGCAGACAGCATACGCTCTCTGCATTTATCATTCCACCAGCAGTTCTTGTGAACTGCTGGTGCAATACCGTCCCCTGTAGATTTGCGGCCAATCGGCCGCTAGCAGAGGGTGTCAATCAATCTGATCGTACTCGATCAAGTTGATTTCTGGCATTGTCTGTCCGCCGCCTCAGAGCAGACGGACAGGTTATGGAGCAGCGGTCTTTAGACCACTGCTTCATAACTTGTGTTTCCAGCGAGCCTGAAGGATCGCCAGAAACACGGGACATCAAGCTCCATATGGAGCTTGATAAATATGCCCCTGTGAACCTGCACTGCAAATATAAGAAGGCTAACAAGTATAAAGGTCTCAATAAACAAATACTTTACATGCCATTATATTACTACATATATTTTCAAGCCTGGGGCTCCATTAGTATTATAAGATGGAAGAAAATAAATAAAAGAAAACTTATAACCAGTTTTCTATAAAGGGCAGGCTTAAACATTAGGTAAACAAATGATTATGTATCCTCAAATATATATTTTTTTAGACATATTTATTTTTGTTATCACAGGATAAAACTGTTTTTAATTACATTTTTATAGTAATAATGAGTAGGGATCAAACAATAAGATATGTAGGCTTAACCCATCATTTTGTACATAAATGATGGGTTAAATGAATGATATAATTCGTACGTATTGCATCTTCCTTGCAGAGTCTAATGAATTGTACAATCATTTTATATCCTGTGAGAATTTTCCATTATATATTCCTTAACAAACTATTTATCTATGCTAACAAGGCAAAGTTAAATTAAATAACATTCTTCTTCTCTACTTTGTTACCTGTGTTAATGTGAAGTGAAACTCACTAACCAAGATTATGTATGGTCTCCTTTACATATGAACAGTTTAACTCTGTTTTGTATGTCTCCTATGCCGTCTGATTGTTCTATGAAAATCTGAGATAAAATGTTTTTTAAGGTCTTGCCAATTTTGGAATATTAGCTTCCTTGCTACAATTTCAGTTGTTGTGGCATGGGTATGTCGTTTAAGAATAGGACGTTTTTTAATGTCAATGTGGTTTTTTGTTTTAGGATGTAAGTGGATAGCCAGTGGCTTACCATTCCCCAGAACTTCACGATTTGTGGGCAATAACATAGCATATGTAATGTATCTGCTTTATTGACTTTGCATCTAGGACATTTGGTTTCTGTGTTCCCTGCCCAATGGTAGAATTTTTGGGGTGAAACATACATGTCGTGGAGGAGCTTAAAGTGGGATTCCCTAATATCAGAGGCCAGAGTGGCCTTTTTTACTTTCTGTATACTTTTTATAATGATATCGCTCTGAAGATCATCTTCTGATAATTTAGACCAGTTATTTGTCATCTCCATCAAACCTCTCTCGGCATCAGAGGCTAAAAGTAATGAGTAAACAGGAGAGATGGACGATACCCCTGCCCTGACCCAATTTAATATTTTGATAGCTATAGCTTCTCTAGAGGTGTTATGTGTTTTGAGAATATCGTGGAAGTAGTATCTTGCCTGTAAGTAGGAAAAATGATGTGTTTGTGGGAGCTCATATCGGTTGCATACGTTTTTGAATGATTGCATGTGTTTTCTGTCTTCAGTCAAAGTCTGGCCTAGAGTATGCAATCCCTGTGTTTTCCATGTTTGGAAGGTTTTTGTGCTGATACCTTCCGGAAACTCCGGGTTTCCCTGCCATGGTAAAAATTTCAAAACTCTATGGTTAGTCCCTAATTTCTTATACATAAGCCTCCATCCTTTTACCGGTTGTTCCAAAATACTAATATTATGGGTTTGTTTTGCTGTCATGTAAGGTAGGAATTCTATTGACCATGGCTTGATTAATTCCTCTTCTAATCTAGAGTTTGTAAATCTTTGACTGTCAACCAATCAGTTACAATCAGTTACACTGAGCTGCCCAGTTATAGAGTTTGATATTAGGCAATAAGAGACCTACCTTTTCCCTGGGTATCATTAGTTTCGAGTGGCTTATTATATGTTTCTTGTTGGCCCAGACAAAGTTAAGTATTGCTTGGTTAAGTGTTTTTAGATCTACCTTCCTAAGGATCAAGGGGAGCATTTGAAAAGGGTATAGCAGCTTAGGGAAGACTATCATTTTGATAAGGCCCACCCTTCCAGAGAGGGAGAGCGGTAGATGCTGCCATCCTTTTATCATCATCTGTATTTTTTTAATTAGGGGCTTATAATTATAACCATACCATCTTTGGGGGTCCGTATGTAACAATATACCCAATTATTTAAAACTGTCTGATACAATTTTTAATTCATAGCCTGGTATATTTTCACTTAAGTGGTGGGTGGGTGTGAGCCAAACTAGTTCTGTTTTAATTGTGTTTATTTGATATCCAGATACGGCACTAAATTGCTCTATCAGCTGCATTATTTTAGGTATGTTTTCCTGGGGGTTCTATAAGAAAAGGATCATATCATCTGCAAATAGTGAGAGGTGTAGGGTGGACCCTCCCATCCTCAGACCCTCTGTAAGGTTTCTAATTTTCCATGCCAATGGCTCTAATACTATGTCGAACAAGAGTGGCAAGAGGAGACACCCCTGCCTCGTGCCCCTACAAAGTGGGAAAGATTTAGAGCGATAGCCATTAATTAAAAGGGATGCTTGAGGTGAACTGTATAAGGTGGTGAGTGCTTGTATGAAAGGGCCAGAAACACCCACCCTCTGCAAGGTTGTGAACAGGTGATCCCAAAGCACTTTATCAAAAACTTTCTCTGCGTCTAGTAGCAAAGCAGCCTCCCGCCGAGTTTTTCTATGGTGGTCTTGGTTCTGTATCCAGAAATGTTGCAAAACTGTCTGAACTTTATTAATGTTAAAAATTGAGGCTCTCCCTTTTACAAATCCTTTCTGATCCGTGTGTATAATAGAGGGTAGTATTTGGGACAACCTGTTCGCTAGTAGTTTGGTGAAAATTTTGTAGTCTAGATTTAACAAAGATATGGGGCAGTGAGACATGAGGGGGTCTCTACCTGATTTGTGAATAATACTAATATTTGTTTCTGAGAATCGTTTTGAAAGGTCCACCCTACCCTTTAGGATACCGTTGAACAATGCAGCTAATGAGAGACAGACGTCTGGACTCATAATTTTATAAAATTCTCCTGGCAACCCATCTGGGCCTGGCGCCTTATCTAGTGGCATGGTCCTAATAACTTCCTGAACTTACCGGGGTGTCACTTTATGGTTAAGGGAATCAAGGTGTCTCTCCTCTAAACTGGGTAGGTTAAGGCCCTGCCAAAATAATTCTTTGGACATAGGGACCACTTCTTGTCCCTTATAGAGTTCCTGGTAAAAGTCTATAAATGCTTGTTGGATATCAGCCTGTTTGTCTAGTACCCCCTGCCCCTTTTTTAATAGCTAAAATTGTGCTTTTTTTGTCAATTTGGTGATGTTAGCCAACAGTTTACCTGTTTTGTTGCCAAATCTGTAGAATCTGGCAAGAGTTTTGGAATGAGTATAAGTAGCTTGTTGTTGTATGTAATCGTCTCTATGGGATTTGACTTCTTTATATTTGACTGTTAATGGCCATGGGATTTCTCAAATATTTATTCCTAGCATTGAGTATTTGTCTTAGTAAGAGATTGCTCTTTTCTTTGTGTTTTCTCTTAATTCCTTCTGCATCAGATGAAATAGTCCCCCTAAGAACTGCCTTTGCTGTTTGCCAGTAAAGTAGGTGATCGCTAATGTGTTCTGCATTAAGAGTTTGGTAAGAGTTCCACTCTCCTACAATATATCTGTAAAAATGTGGGTCTTTGTATAGATATGTCAGGAATGTTTTCGGGGTTGACCAAGCTGTAGTTTTAGGGAAACCGGAGCATGGTCTGAAATTGTTACAGCGTCTATTTTAGTGTCTAACACTTTAAGACAAAGGGTTGATGATACAAGGAAATATTCTATTCTAGACAGAGTGTCTTTAGACAAGGAAATATGTGTTTAGTCTTTGGTTTCCGGGTGTGTCCCCCTCCAAATGTCTTGTGTCCTTAGTGCTTTACCAAAATATTGAAGTATTAGAAATTCTCTTTTGAAATGTCTGTACAATTGATTTTGTGTGGCTGTAGTCACTGGGTTTCTGTACCTATCTGCAGGTGTCTGTGGGGCGATATTGAAGTCTCCTCCAATAATTACTGAAAGGGTCGTAAAGGCAAGAATGTGGGATCTAAGTGTTTGCCAAAATTCATGTTTCTGGATCTGAGAGCCATAAACTCCCACCAGTGCAAAAGTCAAGTCCTGTATCTCTATTTGAAGCATTACGTACCTACCCAACGGGTCTATTTCAGTTTTGGTGATGGAGTATGCTAAGTTTTTCCTGAACAGTATTGCCACCCCTTTAGCTCTTTTCTCTGCATAAGGTGTGTATATGACTTCCCCCACCAATATCTGTTTTAGTTTGCTGTGTTCTATTGTATTGAGATGCATCTCTTCTAGTATCGCTATGTCTGTTTTTTTGTGTCTGTACGCTTTTGAGGGGATGTTATGCCTCCCACGTTCCAACTGATGATGTTAAAATCAGTGTGTGCCATGGTGTGTTTTGCTGTGGTATGTGAGCATGTTTGGCTGTTGTCTTAAATACCTGCTCGTCTTGGCTGCTTTGTAGAGAAGTGCCGTGGGTGGCATTGGTTTTTTGGTGCTGTGTGTCCGTGGCGCCCCAGGGAGAGAAGTCCGGTCAGTTCTTGAATTAATAAAAAGGAGAGTATCACAGTGAGTGAGGACTATAAGAAATACAAAGGAGATAAAATAAAACTTACATTTCCAACATTTAACTAACATATTTTTCCAGCTAGGTGAATCTAGAACTTAGTGCGGTTTTAACACTAATTATCCCACCTAATAGGTACTTTACCTAATCCTCCAATCTCCCCAACTCTAATCTAAAGATACTTAAAACCTTTAACAGATATGTATACATTCTGGAACCCCAGAATTACTCAAATTAGGTCTCCATAAGTGTCTCTCAGTGTGTTTGTATCAAAGTAAAAGAAATCACTCAAGGATCTCTCTGCTCAGTCGGTTCTTCTTGCCTCAGGAATTTTTGCAGCTGTCTAGGATCTTCAAAAAACTTTGGATCTTGTACCATTTGTAGACTTTATCTTGCAGGGTAAAGTAGGGCAATGGAGCGGCCCACTGCCATCAGAATTTTGCAGTAAGGAGAAAATTCTTGACGTCTTTTCGAAATTTCTGCCGAATAGTCTTGGAACATGAGGATCTTATGGCCCTAATACAGTAGTGGTGAATTTTGTCGATAAGCAATTAGAAGCATGATCTTGTCTTTAAAGTTCAAGTACTTGATCATAGTATGACATGTTCCTCTCTTGTTTTCAGGATCTTGGGACTGATTTCCCACTCTATGGGCTCTCTCCACTACACATGTGATGTTATCTGGATTGAGTTTTAGGAGGGTTGGCAGGATCTTTTCAGCAAAGTCTATTAGCTCCGTGCTGGGCACAGACTCAGGGAGACCTACAATTTGCAGGTTATTCCTCCTCAACCTAGGTCTTGTCAGTGAACAGTTTGTTCTGTTGTTGTAATACTGTGACTTTAGCCAGTGTTTCCCTTTGCCTGTTTTCATTGTCAGCAATGCGTTGTTCTGCCTGTTGCATTCTATCTGAGAAACTTTTAAAGTCAGTCGAGAGAGAGTCAACCCCCGTTTGTAGCTGCACTATCTTGGGCAAGAATAGGGCAAAGAGCTAGGTTACTATCGGGTGTGTGTCTAGGAGAGGTTGTCCTGTAGTAAGAGTGACTTCTTTTTCTGCAGTATGCACTTCTGCCTGGTGCTTCAACTTTTTGTCTGAGTGTTTCTGTTTATTTGCCATGGTCCTGGCTGTTTTCATGTAGTTAGAATAATATTTCTGCATACAATGGTAGTCAGATCCTTAGAGGTTTCAATTGTGCAAGTGTCTTTATTTCTTTTTTTCTGGGACTGAGAGGGTATCAGAAATTAATTGTAGAGGCCTCTCTGGGCCATAGGGTATGAGCGGTTGTGGTAGTGAGTTGGGTTAATAGGAAGCCATAATCTCAACCTTCTTTAGAAGTAGGCATCTCATTTCCACTGTTACTGTGCATCTTGTAAGGTAGTTTGAAGCAGTTGCAGTATGCCGCTAATACTGATGTGTTTCACAAACTGCGTTTATGTATCCTGCGCTCTGATGTGTCTAGCTGCCTGATTTAGCTCCCAATATCTTACAGGAAGACCCTCTATTCTCCAGGCTCAAGAGCACTGTTTAGTACTGTGATGGGTGTAGGATATCTCAAGTACAGGCCGTTAGGCCCCTGGGCACTGCTAATAGTTCCTTCTATTAATATGTAGTAACAGTACACAGCTCTTACCCCTTTCCAGGGCTATCAGGCTTATCTTACAGCAGCTTCTGGTGGTTTGCAGTATTTCTGGGTCGCAGTTGCTGAACGCTGGAATAAGTTGTTGTGTGTTCCAAGATGGCGCCACCTTTTCAGCGCTTCTGGCTTTTCACACGCTTCCGTGGCAAGGGCCGTATTAATCTCCCTTCGCAATCTCAGACCCACAAAAATCTGCTCCTATTCCCCTCTTTACACAGCTTCTCAAGGGTATCTTGCAGGAGCTTTGGAGATGCCGAAAATCGTATTTTGTTAAGCAGTGTTCCCGGAGCGCTCACTCTCCGCTGCTATCCCTAAGCTTTGCCTACCGGAAGTCCATCCTCAAATCATTTTGCATATCAAGTCAGGATGTCTATCTCTCAGAAGACAGCACCTTATGATGAAACGTTTCTGCAACCTTGCTTTGTTAGCTTCCCTACCATGCTAAGCAGTTAAATGGAGGCCCTCCTGGATCTCATGACTATCCTAATATTATATAAGAAAGCAGAGTCTTCAGAGACCAAAGTATATTAGGAGTGAGTTTCCAGATGTGGTCAGTCCCAGTGTAATGTCATCGGTACGCACACATTTTAGCAGATTAGTTTAATAAGTGCCGTGTTAGAAGGCGATGTGGCAAGGTTCTGTCCTCATCCCAGCCCAGCAGGGTAATCATCTCCATCTTCTGCCTCTCATATATGTTCCACTTTTTAAGAGGTGCTCGGAAAGGGGTTACTTTTGCTGACTGATCTTTTGTAGTAAAGACAAAGTGTTTTGAGATGACTCTATGAGAGTGTGATAGTGGCTGACTCTTAGCGGTTATCTCTCATATCCCTCACATCTAATTCCAGAATGCCTTCCTGGTCAGCTAAATAAGGCACTTGAGGTAACAGGTGTCATGACGCGCCGCTCTAGCCATTGCTAGGGGAGTGGTGTCTCCTTCTCTGCTCGTTGCCACTAGCTGTGTCTGGTCCAGATGTGTGCGGCGCTGACGTCATCGCCGCACACTCCTCTCTCTCAGATGCTGGTTCCGGATTCCTGTGGCGCCAATCCTGCGCTTATGTAAGTCCCTCTATAATGATCTATCACTGCCCAAGTATAGGTGTTACTTTGTGTGCTCCTGGGTGTGATAGATTGTTACTTCAGTACTGCCTTAATGTGTTTGAACCCTACCTGTCTGACTACTCTGCCTGTTTAACCCCTAAATTGCTGGACTGATATACTGCTGCTGAACCTGCCAGTCTGACTACTCTGCCTGTTATACCCCTGAATTGCTGGATTGATATACTGCTGCTGAACTCTGCCTGTCTGCCTACTCTGCCTGTTTAACCCCTAAATTGGTGGACTGATATACTGCTGCTGATCCCTGATTAGACAATTATGTGGGAACACACAAGAAAGAAGGGTGCCTCCTAGTGTAACATGGTTTACACAATCAACCATCATACAAGAATGTAAGACAGGTACTCACAATGGATGCAGCACCCACTTGTGCTTAGTTTCGCCTACTGGGATCTCTCAGCGTCCCAGCTCACTGCTCCTTGGATCCTGCACACCTCTGTTTGGGGCGTCTCCCCAAGGCAAAATCTCAGACTTTCAGTCAGGTGAAAGTATAAAATCCACTTTTAATAAAATGCAGTATAAAAACATAGGGTAGGTACAACAATCACCACTATGTAATAAAATGTTGCAACCCGTTTCTCAGCTCACACGCTGTTTCATCAGGCATATCCCTGCCTGTCTGACTACTCTGCTTATTAACCCCTGTTGTTCTGGATTGCCTCTTTGTTGCCAAACCCTGCCTGCCTGACCATTCTAGTTGTGTGCCCTTGGACTGCTTTACTGTTGCCGAACCCTGCCTGTCTGACCATTCTAGTGGTGTGCCCTTGGACTGCTCTGCCGTTTCCGCTAGGGACTGTCCTGCCTATGGTTAGTGCCGCCCTCCTCATCTTACTAACTTTCTCTGCTCTGGGATATTCCCTATCATTCTGGCTCGATGCCGGAATAACAAGACTTCTGGCCGAGTTCGGTCTGATAGAGGAGTATCCCATGAGCATTACAACAGGAGAGGTGCCTCACTATCACTGGAGGCTATAGAAGATAGACTAGCTCCAAAACAGGTACCTATTAACTTATTGGGATTCCTGAAATGTACATAAAAAATTCTATGTAGCATTGTCTCAAATGTTTGTTGAGTCATCTCCATTATACTGTATGGAAATCCAATGTGTGAATAAAGGCTAGTGACAAAACAGCAGGAATGTTTCTCTGCTTAGTAACCCGGTTGCCCATGGGGGGAGGGGAAGGGGTGTTCGGCAGCTTAAACCTCTGTACCTGGAGAGCTAATGTAGATGCTCTTGCAGAAGATGGCGTTTAGCTCCTTTCAGTTTACATAATGTATAATAACATAACGTATAATAACATGGATCCCAATAAGGCCCTGATATTCAAAACCTCTCTGCTCAGGTGAGATATTCTAAAATGATCCTCCAGCATTGCGAGATCTCTTGAGAAATACTCAAAAGGTAGATTTTGCTTTGCTTTTCCAAGGGGGTTACCTGCATTTCTGTATGTGAAGGAGACATAAGCCCAGTGCAAAATAGCACTGCATAACATGACAGATCTGCTGCATTTACACTTTGTACTTTTTATTTTAAATCAATTTAAACTTCAGATTAAATTTTATTACATTTAAACTTTCCACTTTCTATTTTGTATTTTATTTTGTATACATAAGTGTATTAAGGATTGTGATTTTTCAAATTCTGATTATGCCTTCACAGTTTCTGTGTAACGTTAACAAATTAGGCTTATACTTTGTATATATACATGTGTCTTTTATAAATTAGATTTTACTTTGAATGTATTTTATTTAAAGTAAGACTGAAAAACTGTCAGCTTCAGTTTCCCAAAGAGTGCACTTTCAATGGCCCAGATAATCAAACATTCTCTAGTTTCACAGGGACAGAACTCACTGAATTTTCTAAGGAAAGGGGAGGAACCTGGAAATCCCAGATAAATGAGAGATGTCTTCCATAGAATGCAATGAAGCTCTCTGGGATAGAACATTTTATATGGGAGAGAGAAGGACTGGAAAAACCCCTGGGGCTGATATAAAGGCTCAGTTTGCATCAATTCCTAATTAAACTGAAATGTTTTCACTATAATTTTCCCTGCTTTTGTCTATATTTTGTCTATGTTTTAGTATATTTTACCTTTCTGTTAGTTCAAATAATAATAAAAATAATTTTGAGCAAACTTCACCTGCATACAGCTTGTGAGGCAAATCAATAAGACCAGCTTGTTTAAAATACTTCAGACATACAATGGGAACTCCCATGTTGAGCCCAGGGAACTGCGCTGTGCCTCCCACTTTCTTAAACTGGCAGTTTACAATGGAGAAAATACAAAGTGCAATGTAATTGTATACAAAGTATGGTCCTAAGTTATTAAAGTGACACAGAAACTTTCAAATTATAATCAGAATGTGTAAAAACACTGCTAGATCAAAATTTAAATGTATTAAATTACGAACGAGAAAGTGCAAAGCTTAAATGTAATAATACTGAAATTACCCAATCTGAAATATAAAGTGATATAAAATACAAAGCACAAAGTGTAAGTTTAACAAAACTCTCATATCATGCAGTGCTATATTGCCCTGGGCTTGTCTCTTGTTTTCATAAATAAATGAGAGGGATCTCACGGTGCAAGAGAGTTCCGCCCTTTTTCTTTTTAAAATTCAGTGAGTTCATCCTTTGTGAAGTCTGAACTACAATTTCTCTCCAATCTTTGAAAATCAGGGCCTAAGAAAGTCCCTATTTTCTGCAGCCATTTGCCCTCAACAGATTTTAGATTATACCCAAATATTTTATTGCAAAGCCAAAATTGGGTTAAATTCTGGATAACTGGTAATCCCAGTTGCAATTATGAACAAGAATTCTGATATTTCTATGTATTACTATGCTAAAATGATTATTTTAAACATTTAAATGAAAGCATTGATTGTGTTTGTTGAAATGAGAACTGAATGTGTTAAAATACAAACCAAAATATAAAAAAGTTGTATGTATTTGTTTTAAAAAATTGTTTTCAAAAGTCTTGAATCTAATTTTGAATGTGAATTTTGAATCTAATATGCTTTCAATATTAAAAATGTGTTAAAATTGTCTAAAGTAATTTAAAAAATAAAAACAGCAAAAAGGCTTGTGCAAAAACCTCACAGAGGAGACCGGAAACTATGCAGATGTACTTACCCCCTTCTGTGTCCTTAGTAATCATCATTTATCATCAGAAAGTTAAAATTACATCAATCAAATCCTTAAAGGTACAGTAAATACTTTTTCTGCATTCTTCCTAAATATTAAACAGTCTGAATGTTTTTAGAACAGATTAAAACCTTGTTTAGTACTTTTTTTTTTAATGGCCAAACACATCCCACCACTTTCCTTATTTGCGCCTGGAGAAGCCAAGACTTGCCACTGTTATTGTGTTAACAATCACCTAGATTGCAAGTTTTGCGTTGCGGCTTGTAACGCCAAAATTTGGCATTTTCAGCGTTAAAACAGCACTGCAGCTATTACAAATCTTGTCGGTATAGCTGTACCGCACACCTTTTAGCCTGTAACACAAGCTCTCATTTTATTGGCTAATTCGAATTAGCCAATAGAATGAGAGCTGCTTAAATCCTATTGGCTGATTTGAACAGCCAATATGATTTTAGCAGCCCTAATTCCTATTGGCTGATTCAAAATTTTCAGCCAATAGGAATGCAAGGGACGCCATCTTGAATCGCATCTCTTGCATTGAAGATGCAGTGTACGGCGGCGACCATATGAAGAGGGTGCTCCGTGCCAGATGTCTTCAGGATGGACCCGCTCCGCGCCGGCTGGATGAAGATCGAAGAGGCCGCCTGGATGAAGACTTCTTGCCGCCTGGATGAGGACTTCGCTGGCTGGATGAAGATAGAAGAGGCCGACTGGATGAAGATTTCTTGCCACATGGATGATGACTTTGCCGGCTGGATGAAGATCCTTGAAGCGGGACTTCAACAACTGTAAGTGGATCATCAGAGGTTAGTGTTAGGTTTTTTTTAAGGGTTTTTTGGGTGTTTTTTTTTTAGATTAGGGTTTGGGCAATGTAAAAGAGCTAAATTAAAACTGTAAAAATTAGTTTAGACTGTAAGGTAGGAGGGGAATTTTAGCTCACCTGAAAAACTTTATCCCAATAGTTTTTTAGAATTACGGTTGTTAGAGTAGGTGGCGCAAATGAATGCTATTCCCAATGTGTGATGTATTGTAATTGTTTGTTTATTACTAAAGTTTCTATGGCCTAGGTATAGTTTGGTAAGTTTAGCGAGTATCGCTATGTCTTAATTCCAAAGTTATTTTGTTTCAAAATAATGTTCCTATATATGCTTAGCAAGTATCGCTATGTCTTAATTTCCAAAGTTATTTTGTTTCAAAAATAATGTTCCTATATAGATGTTCTATTTTAAAATTCTGTATTAGGACCAAAATTAATTGTAATGAAATACTCCTTATTGTAAATACGACCACAAGACTAGGTTCTAATATTGTTTACAAATTTTTATTATGTCATAAAATTAGTAATTGTAAAAGTTTATTAACATAAGATTAACTTGACACCGGTGTCGACTAATAATTTATAAAATATTTAAAAAACAGATAAAATCGTAATTCACACAGTCTTTAAAGTTAACATTTGCTATGTGGCATAAAAAATATAAATAGACATTTCCATGTAGTATATATATAGAGTTCAGACTTGTGCTTGATTATTTCTTGATATGACTTTGTTGTTCCAATTTACCATACAAATGGGCAGAGTATAAGCGATATCTGACACACTAAAATATAATATGTGTGAAACAGTACCTTATAGTGTATCTGTTTGATGACACTGTGGCCTAGATTTAGAGTTTGGCGTTAGCCGTGAAAACCAGCGTTAGAGGCTCCTAACGCTGGTTTTAGGCTACCGCCGGTATTTGGAGTCACTCAAAATAGGGTCTAACGCTCACTTTCCAGCCGCGACTTTTCCATACCACAGATCCCCTTACGTCAATTGCGTATCCTATCTTTTCAATGGGATTTCTCTAACTCCGGTATTTAGAGTCGTTTCTGAAGTGAGCGTTAGACATCTAACGACAAAACTCCAGCCGCAGGAAAAAAGTCAGTAGTTAAGAGCTTTCTGGGCTAACGCCGGTTTATAAAGCTCTTAACTACTGTGCTCTAAAGTACACTAACACCCATAAACTACCTATGTACCCCTAAACCGAGGTCCCCCCACATTGCCGACACTCGAAAAAAAATTTTTAACCCCTAATCTGCCGACCGCCACCTACGTTATCCTTATGTACCCCTAATCTGCTGCCCCTAACACCGCCGACCCCTGTATTATATTTATTAACCCCTAATCTGCCCCCCTCAACGTCGCCTCCACCTGCCTACACTTATTAACCCCTAATCTGCCGACCGCAAAGCGCCGCCACCTACGTTATCCTTATGTACCCCTAATCTGCTGCCCCTAACACCGCCGACCCCTATATTATATTTATTAACCCCTAATCTGCCCCCCACAATGTCGCCTCCACCTGCCTACACTTCTTAACCCCTAATCTGCCGACCGGACCTGAGCGCTACTATAATAAAGTTATTAACCCCTAATCCGCCTCACTAACCCTATCATAAATAGTATTAACCCCTAATCTGCCCTCCCTAACATCGCCGACACCTAACTTCAATTATTAACCCCTAATCTGCCGACCGAATCTCGCCGCTATTCTAATAAATGTATTAACCCCTAAAGCTAAGTCTAACCCTAATACTAACAACCCCTAAGTTAAATATAATTTAAATCTAACGAAATTAATTATCTCTTATTAAATAAATTATTCCTATTTAAAGCTAAATACTTACCTGTAAAATAAATCCTAATATAGCTACAATATAAATTATAATTATATTATAGCTATTTTAGGATTTATATTTATTTTACAGGTAACTTTGTATTTATTTTAACCAGGTACAATAGCTATTAAATAGTTAAGAACTATTTAATAGCTAAAATAGTTAAAATAATTACAAATTTACCTGTAAAAGAAATCCTAACCTAAGTTACAAATAAACCTAACACTAGACTATCAATAAATGAATTAAATAAACTACCTACAATTACCTACAATTAACCTAACACTACACTATCAATAAATTAATTAAATACAATTGCTACAAATAAATACAATTAAATAAACTAGCTAAAGTACAAAAAATAAAAAAGAACTAAGTTACAAAAAATAAAAAAATATTTACAAACATAAGAAAAATATTACAACAATTTTAAACTAATTACACCTACTCTAAGCCCCCTAATAAAATAACAAAGCCCCCCAAAATAAAAAAATGCCCTACCCTATTCTAAATTACTAAAGTTCAAAGCTCTTTTACCTTACCAGCCCTGAACAGGGCCCTTTGCGGGGCATGCCCCAAGAAATTCAGCTCTTTTGCCTGTAAAAAAAACATACAATACCCCCCCAACATTACAACCCACCACCCACATACCCCTAATCTAACCCAAACCCCCCTTAAATAAACCTAACACTAAGCCCCTGAAGATCATCCTACCTTGTCTTCACCATACCAGGTTCACCGATCAGTCCAGAAGAGCTCCTCCGATGTCCTGATCCAAGCCCAAGCGGGGGGCTGAAGAGGTCCATGATCCGGCTGAAGTCTTCATCCAAGCGGGCCAGAAGAGGTCTTCCATCCGATTGAAGTCTTCATCCAAGCGGCATCCATCCGGAGCGAAGCGGCAGCATCCTGAAGACCTCCACCGCGGAACATCCATCCTGGCCGACGACTGAACGACGAATGACGGTTCCTTTAAATGACGTCATCCAAGATGGCGTCCCTCGAATTCCGATTGGCTGATAGGATTCTATCAGCCAATCGGAATTAAGGTAGGAATATTCTGATTGGCTGATGGAATCAGCCAATCAGAATCAAGTTCAATCCGATTGGCTGATCCGATCAGCCAATCAGATTGAGCTTGCATTCTATTGGCTGATCGGAACAGCCAATAGAATGCGAGCTCAATCTGATTGGCTGATCGGATCAGCCAATCTGATTGAACTTGATTCTGATTGGCTGATGGAATCCTATCAGCCAATCGGAATTCGAGGGACGCCATCTTGGATGACGTCATTTAAAGGAACCGTCATTCGTCGTTCAGTCGTCGGCCAGGATGGATGTTCCGCGGTGGAGGTCTTCAGGATGCTGCCGCTTCGCTCTGGATGGATGCCGCTTGGATGAAGACTTCAATCGGATGGAAGACCTCTTCTGGCCCGCTTGGATGAAGACTTCAGCCGGATCATGGACCTCTTCAGCCCTCCGCTTGGGCTTGGATCAGGACATCGGAGGAGCTCTTCTGGACCGATCGGTGAACCTGGTATGGTGAAGACAAGGTAGGATGTTCTTCAGGGGCTTAGTGTTAGGTTTATTTAAGGGGGGTTTGGGTTAGATTAGGGGTATGTGGGTGGTGGGTTGTAATGTTGGGGGGGGGTATTTTATTTTTTCTTTTACAGGCAAAAGAGCTGAACTTCTTGGGGCATGCCCCGCAAGGGGCCCTGTTCAGGGCTGGTAAGGTAAAAGAGCTTTGAACTTTAGTAATTTAGAATAGGGTAGGGCATTTTTTTATTTTGGGGGGCTTTGTTATTTTATTAGGGGGCTTAGAGTAGGTGTAATTAGTTTAAAATTGTTGTAATATATTTCTAATGTTTGTAAATATTTTTTTATTTTTTGTAACTTAGTTCTTTTTTATTTTTTGTACTTTAGCTAGTTTATTTAATTGTATTTCTTTGTAGCAATTGTATTTAATTAATTTATTGATAGTGTAGTGTTAGGTTAATTGTAGGTAATTGTAGGTAGTTTATTTAATTAATTTATTGATAGTCTAGTGTTAGGTTTATTTGTAACTTAGGTTAGGATTTATTTTACAGGTAAATTTGTAATTATTTTAACTATTTTAGCTATTAAATAGTTCTTAACTATTTAATAGCTATTGTACCTGGTTAAAATAAATACAAAGTTACCTGTAAAATAAATATAAATCCTAAAATAGCTATAATATAATTATAATTTATATTGTAGCTATATTAGGATTTATTTTACAGGTAAGTATTTAGCTTTAAATAGGAATAATTTATTTAATAAGAGATAATTAATTTCGTTAGATTTAAATTATATTTAACTTAGGGGGGTGTTAGTATTAGGTTTAGACTTAGCTTTAGGGGTTAATACATTTATTAGAATAGCGGCGAGATTCGGTCGGCAGATTAGGGGTTAATGTTTGAAGTTAGGTGTCGGCGATGTTAGGGAGGGCAGATTAGGGGTTAATACTATTTATGATAGGGTTAGTGAGGCGGATTAGGGGTTAATAACTTTATTATAGTAGCGCTCAGGTCCGGTCGGCAGATTAGGGGTTAATAAGTGTAGGCAGGTGGAGGCGACGTTGTGGGGGGCAGATTAGGGGTTAATAAATATAATATAGGGGTCGGCGGTGTTAGGGGCAGCAGATTAGGGGTACATAGGGATAATGTAAGTAGCGGCGGTTTACGGAGCGGCAGATTAGGGGTTAATAATAATATGCAGGGGTCAGCGATAGCGGGGGCGGCAGATTAGGGGTTAATAAGTGTAAGGTTAGGGATGTTTAGACTCGGGGTACATGTTAGAGTGTTAGGTGCAGACGTAGGAAGGGTTACCGCATAGCAAACAATGGGGCTGCGTTAGGAGCTGAACGCGGCTTTTTTGCAGGTGTTTGGTTTTTTTTCAGCTCAAACAGCCCCATTGTTTCCTATGGGAGAATCGTGCACGAGCACGTTTTTGAGGCTGGCCGCGTCCGTAAGCAACTCTGGTATCGAGAGTTGAAGCTGCGTTAAAAATGCTCTACGCTCCTTTTTTGGAGCCTAACACAGCCTTTATGTGGACTCTCGATACCAGAGTTATTTTTATGGTGCGGCCAGAAAAAAGCCGGCGTTAGTTTTTCGGGTCGTTACCGACAAAACTCCAAATCTAGGCCTATGTTAGTTGAAATCGGTGAGTTGTTTAATCTGGTTTATAATATGCACGCTTGGTTTTGCTGGTGATATGTAGGATAGTGCGGTTAAATAAATGCTGCTATGTATGTGGATTCCTTCAATGACCTAGCTTACTATAGTAGCTGTGGGGTCTTTTCAGTGTTTGAATACACATGCGGTTAAATATATGCCGCTGGATGTTCCTCTTTGTGGTTGGTAATCAACCTTCTATGATGGATATAGGTTGGTGTTCCTCCGTGGTTTTTTATGGGCTTTCACCTTGATGTAAATGTAGTGCGGTTCCAGTGACCGCTCTGTATCCGTTTCCCTTGTCGGTCAGTGACCGATCAAATTACTGAAGGATAGGTGGTTCCTGATGGTGTCTTTAATGCGGTTACGTTCAAACCGTCAAGATCTTGATAAAGCCTGTGAAGCCGAAACGCGTAGATACCGGAGCACCACTATACTGATTGTGAAAGAAACAAGAGGAGCGCTTCTAACTACACATCAAAAAAGGTTTTTCATCTGAACCCATCTGTAACTACAAATATCCATCTGGCGGCATTTACTTAACCGCATTAAGCATCAAGCAAATACAGTGCAAACCCCTTATATATCTTTGAAGCTGTATCTTTGAAATTGTAGCTATTAGATCGGTTACTGACCGACAAGAAAAAGAAGAATCAAAGACACAGAACGGCCTACCGAAGCGGCATATGAATCCCCACTTGACGGTTTGAACGTAACCGCATTAAAGACACCATCAGGAACCACCTACCATTCAGTAATTTGATCGGTCACTGACCGACAAGGGAAACGGATACAGAGCGGTCACTGGAACCGCACTACATTTACATCAAGCTGAAAGCCCATAAAAAACCACGGAGGAACACCAACCTATATCCATCATAGAAGGTTGATTACCAACCACAAAGAGGAACATCCAGCGGCATATATTTAACCGCATGTGTATTCAAACACTGAAAAGACCCCACAGCTACTATAGTAAGCTAGGTCATTGAAGGAGTCCACATACATAGCAGCATTTATTTAACCGCACTATCCTACATATCACCAGCAAAACCAAAAGTGCATATTATAAACCAGATTAAACAACTCACCGATTTCAACTAACATAGTGTCATCAGATACACTATAAGGTACTGTTTCACACATATTATATTTTAGTGTGTCAGATATCGCTTATACTCTGCCCATTTGTATGGTAAATTGGAACAACAAAGTCATATCAAGAAATAATCAAGCACAAGTCTGAACTCTATATATATACTACATAGAACTGTCTATATATATATTTTTAATGCCACATAGCAAATGTTAACTTTAAAGACTGTGTGAATTACGATTTTATCTGTTTTTTAAATATTTTATAAATTATTAGTCGACACCGGTGTCAAGTTAATCTTATGTTAATAAACTTTTACAATTACTAATTTTATGACATAATAAAAATTTGTAAACAATATTAGAACCTAGTCTTGTGGTCGTATTTACAATAAGGAGTATTTCATTACAATTTATTTTGGTCCTAATACAGAATTTTAAAATAGAACATCTATATAGGAACATTATTTTTGAAACAAAATAACTTTGGAAATTAAGACATAGCGATACTTGCTAAGCATATATAGGAACATTATTTTGAAACAAAATAACTTTGGAATTAAGACATAGCAATACTCGCTAAACTTACCAAACTATACCTAGGCCATAGAAACTTTAGTAATAAACAAACAATTACTATACATCAAACATTGGGAATAGCATTCATTTGCGCCACCTACTCTAACAACCGTAAAAGAGCTAAATTCCCTTTTATGGGCAATGCCCATACAAATGCCATTTTCAGGGTAATGGTTAGCTTAGGTTATTTTAGATAGTTTTTTATTTTCGGGGGGTGGGTTGGGTGGTGGGTTTTACTGTTGGGGGGTGTTTGTATTTTTTTTTACTGGTAAAAGAGCTGATATCTTTGGGGCAATGCCCCACAAAAGGCCCTTTTAATGGCCATTGGTAATTTATTGTAGGATAGGGTTTTTTTTATTTGGGGGGGCTTTTTTATTTTTATAGGGCTATTAGATTAGGTGTAATTTTTTAATTTTTTTTGATAATTTGTTTGTTATTTTGTGTAATGTATTTTTTTTTTTAGCAAAAGAGCTGTTTATCTCAGGGCAATGCCCTACAAAAGACCCTTTTAAGGCCCACCCCCAAAAGGCCCTTTTAAGGGTCCTTGGTAGTTTATTCTAGAGTAGGTTTTTTTTATTTTGGGGTGTTTTTTTTAAGAATAGGATTAATCTTTATTTTTTTTGGATAATTTTTTTTTTTTTTATAAAGATAGTTTTTTATTTTTTGTAATGGTAGTTTTTTTTTAATTTTTTGTAATGATAGTTTATTTTATTTTTTGTAATTTTAGGTTAGTAAGGCAGGTTAGGTTTTATTTCACAGGTAAGTTTATATTTATTTTAACTAGGTAGTTAGTAAATAGTTAATAACTATTTACTAACTAGTCTACCTAGTTAAAATAAATACAAACTTACCTGTGAAATAAAAATAAAACCTAAGCTAGATACAATATAACTATTAGTTATATTGTAGCTAGCTTTGGTTTTATTTCACAGGTAAGTATGTACTTAGTTTTAAATAGGTATTATTTAGTTAATAATTGTAAATTTAATTTAGATCTAATTTAATTATGTTAAAGTTAGGGTGGGTTAGGGTTAGGTTAAGGGTTAGGTTTAGGGGTTAATATAGTTTCATTTAGCTTGTTGCCATGTGGGGGGGCTGGTGGTTTAGGGGTTATTTAGTTAATAATTGTACATTTAATTTAGCTATATTTTTATTATGTTAAAGTTAGGGGGTGTTAGGGTTAGGTTTAGGGTTATGTTAGGGTTAGGGTTATGTTAGGGTTAGGTTTAGGGGTTAATATAGTTTAATTTAGCTTGTTGCGATGTGGGGGGCTGGTGGTTTAGGGGTTAATAAATGTAGTATAGTGGCAGCGATATCGGGAGCGGCAGATTAGGGGTGAATAACTGTAGGCAGGCATCAGCAATGTTGGGGGCATCAGATTAGGGGTTTTTAGACTCAGGGTTTATGTTAGGGTGTTAGGTTTAAACTGTGTTTTTATTTCCCCATAGACATCAATGGGGCTTATGGAACTTTTGTTTATTTTTGCCGGCTCTCCCTGTGATGTCTATGGGGATATCGTGCACGAGCACGTCTCAGCAGCGCTCTGATTGTCTGCGGTATGGAGCTCAACACAACCATATTGCACGCAAAAGGCGAATGTTTGAAAACTTGTAATGGCAGCGCTATAGGAAATTAAATAAGGTAACTTTTGTTGCATTTGTTAATTTCTCTATAGCGCTCAAAACTCGTAATCTAGGTGAAAGTCTCCATTCTTTGAATTCAGCAGAAATAATAAGTTAACAATTTTCAAATTAATGACAGAAAAGTGGAAAAATTAGGCTTGTGAAGCCTGCCATGTGATAAGCATTTTATATTACAATCTCAAAGTGCTTACTGTCCCTATAAGTGATCTCAGTGCAGGAAGTAACCATGATTATAATACAAAGAGACATTATAATAAATATAAGAATAATACTAGATATCATGATTTATTCATAGCCTGATTATAATATGCAGATTATTTTTTAATTACATTAGTTTAGTTGTTTGAATATTGAAGAAAAAATTGTAAAGTTTTATTAACTACAGTGTTCTTGTGTTTAAAAGCCTGTTTTCTCCTCTGAGGTCAGTTAGGGTTAGTTATAAATTAGATGATAGTAACTATCTTACAGGTGCATTGTAACTTTATTGTATATACTATACATAGATGCATCGGGGCCGATTTATGTAAATGCGAGTGGACATGATACGATGTAGCTTATCATGTCCACCGCACATCGATAAATGCCAACAGCATACGCTATCTACATTTAACATTGCACAAGCAGTTCTGGTGAACTGCTTGTGCAATGCCGCCTCCTGCAGATTCGCGGCCAATTGGCCGCTAGCAGGGGGTGTCAATCAGCCCAATCGTATAGGATCGGGCAGTTTGTAGACCGCATCCTCTTTAGACCGCTGCTTCATAACTGCTGTTTCCGGCGAGCCTGAAGGCTCGCGCGGAAACAAGGGGAACATTCGGCCCTTGTTAAATCTATCCAATCATTTTTATATATGTATTAGCAATTAGAACTGCATTGCAAAAGATCTGCATACAAATGTTAGAATAAAGTACATTGCTTTTCAGTTGTTATCAGTTAAAGCCAATTAGGGGCAAATATGTAGAAATGTTAGCATTGAGACAGGGAGCGTTTCATAGTTTGAAAATAAGAAAATCTTCCATTTTCAGAGCTAAATTATGAGAAATTGCGTATTACACAATTGCTTGCTTATAACTATGTGTTTAACGCCTGCCAGAAGAAATTCAAACACGGATACATTTAATAATGTTGTAATTAATGTGATCAATACAAAACCTCATTCATTATTAGGGATGAACATTCAGCTCCTTCGTGAGGATCCGAATGCAGAAGTAAGAAGCTGCTCGTTCCCTTCAGATATTTTCGAAGTTGGATTGATTCCTGTTAAAGATACCCACTATAAGATCTGGATTGGCACACATCTTAGAGTTGGGATCTTTTACAGGAATCAATCTGGCTACGAAAATATCTGAAGGGAACGAGCGGCTTCTTACTTCCGCATTCGTATCCTCACGAAGAATCCGAACGCACATCCCTATTCATTATTATAACATCCCATAATGCAAAAAGGTGCCAATAACAATACATTTGTGAGGCAGGCTATTTATTTTTTACATGTCCTGTGCTTAGAACAATGTCTCCCATGTTGTTGCTTACAATGTATGTTATAGAAAAGGATATAAAATGTGTTTTCTGTATTATGGTGCATTTTTGCCATATTTGGTATTTCTGAAAGCTAAAGTTATTTTCTTAAAGTACTCATTAAAGGGACAGTTTACCCAAAAAATGTCTCCCCTTTAAATTGTTCCCAATAGTTCATTTTACCTGCTGGAGTGTTTTAAATTGTTTACAAGTAGCTCCTTTACCCATAATTTGGCATTTGAAATAGCTGATTTAGGCTGTGGTATCCCTGCCTATACTGAAAGTTTCTATACTGGAGTATATTCTATTGAATAGCCTAAGTAAACACAGCCAGCAGAAGGGATTACACTCTCAGTGGGGGGCATTACAGTTAAGTAATAAAATTATAATTTTCCATTGTTCTCTCTAAGTATTGAGCTTTGGTTTTCTAGACAAATATAAGATAAGGAAGCAAGTGTGTGTACACAAAGTGATAACATACTGAGATCTGATATTACCTGAAGCTCAACCCATTGTAATAGGCTGTGGTTTAAAAGCACAAAGCCAGCTACTTCATATACACAAATAAGCATGAAAATGCAATTTCTCATAAATGTTATACTCTGCAGCTGGTATAACAAGTCATTGAAAATACATTCATATAAAAACAATTTTACAGTGTACTGTCCCTTTAAGGAGTGGGTAGCTAAATGAAAATGCACCGACATTGATGTTTAAAAGGACATTAAACAATTTGAGATTGTAATGTAATATGTTTAATTATGTGCAGCAAAAAAACAACAACGTTGAAATATACCTTTAGTAATTATTTTGTCTTATCTTCTGGCAATTTAAAGCAAAAACAAATTGGTGGGCTTTCTAATTCCTGATCCCACAGATTCATTTGTTGCATACTCTAGTGAACCATTTTATAACTGTCTCTAATTGGCTTCAGCAGAGTAGGAAACCTAGGTTACAACCTGGCGGCTCCCACTGCTTTATGGACAAAACAATTTTAGACTTTTTTGTTCAATTTAAACAACTAATATAATTACAAAAAATACATCTGTATATTATTCTCAGGCTAAACTTTGGGTTGAACACATCATTCTGTCTTGCATTTCTTTAAATGTTAATGTCCCTTTAAAGGGACATGAAACCTATTTTTTTTATTTTGTGATTCAGATAGAACATGCAATTTTATACAACTGACATCACATTTTCTTCATTCTCTTGGTATGCTTGGTATCAGGAGCGTACTTATGTCTGGAGCACTATACAGGGAGTGCAGAATTATTAGGCAAATGAGTATTTTGACCACATCATCCTCTTTATGCATGTTGTCTTATTCCAAGCTGTATAGGCTCGAAAGCCTACTACCAATTAAGCATATTAGGTGATGTGCATCTCTGTAATGAGAAGGGGTGTGGTCTAATGACATCAACACCCTATATCAGGTGTGCATAATTATTAGGCAACTTCCTTTCCTTTGGCAAAATGGGTCAAAAGAAGGACTTGACAGGCTCAGAAAAGTCAAAAATAGTGAGATATCTTGCAGAGGGATGCAGCACTCTTAAAATTGCAAAGCTTCTGAAGCGTGATCATCGAACAATCAAGCGTTTCATTCAAAATAGTCAACAGGGTTGCAAGAAGCGTGTGGAAAAACCAAGGCGCAAAATAACTGCCCATGAACTGAGAAAAGTCAAGCGTGCAGCTGCCAAGATGCCACTTGCCACCAGTTTAGCCATATTTCAAAGCTGCAACATCACTGGAGTGCCCAAAAGCACAAGGTGTGCAATACTCAGAGACATGGCCAAGGTAAGAAAGGCTGAAAGACGACCACCACTGAACAAGACACACAAGCTGAAACGTCAAGACTGGGCCAAGAAATATCTCAAGACTGATTTTTCTAAGGTTTTATGGACTGATGAAATGAGAGTGAGTCTTGATGGGCCAGATGGATGGGCCCGTGGCTGGATTGGTAAAGGGCAGAGAGCTCCAGTCCGACTCAGACGCCAGCAAGGTGGAGGTGGAGTACTGGTTTGGGCTGGTATCATCAAAGATGAGCTTGTGGGGCCTTTTCGGGTTGAGGATGGAGTCAAGCTCAACTCCCAGTCCTACTGCCAGTTTCTGGAAGACACCTTCTTCAAGCAGTGGTACAGGAAGAAGTCTGCATCCTTCAAGAAAAACATGATTTTCATGCAGGACAATGCTCCATCACACGCATCCAAGTACTCCACAGCGTGGCTGGCAAGAAAGGGTATAAAAGAAGAAAATCTAATGACATGGCCTCCTTGTTCACCTGATCTGAACCCCATTGAGAACCTGTGGTCCATCATCAAATGTGAGATTTACAAGGAGGGAAAACAGTACACCTCTCTGAACAGTGTCTGGGAGGCTGTGGTTGCTGCTGCACGCAATGTTGATGGTGAACAGATCAAAACACTGACAGAATCCATGGATGGCAGGCTTTTGAGTGTCCTTGCAAAGAAAGGTGGCTATATTGGTCACTGATTTGTTTTTGTTTTGTTTTTGAATGTCAGAAATGTATATTTGTGAATGTTGAGATGTTATATTGGTTTCACTGGTAAAAATAAATAATTGAAATGGGTATATATTTGTTTTTTGTTAAGTTGCCTAATAATTATGCACAGTAATAGTCACCTGCACACACAGATATCCCCCTAAAATAGCTATAACTAAAAACAAACTAAAAACTACTTCCAAAACTATTCAGCTTTAATATTAATGAGTTTTTTGGGTTCATTGAGAACATGGTTGTTGTTCAATAATAAAATTAATCCTCAAAAATACAACTTGCCTAATAATTCTGCACTCCCTGTATGGCAGTAGTTTTGCAAAAATGTTATCCATTTGCAAGAGTACATAGATGACAGCACTAGTTAATGCCATGTAGTGCTCCAGACACCTACCTAGGTATCTATTTAACAAAGAATACCATGGGAACAAAGCTAATTTGATAATAGAAGTACATTGGAACTTTTTTTCTAAAAAAATTGTATGCTCTGTCTAAATCACAAAATTGTTTTTTTGGGTTTCATATCCCTTTAAGTGTGATGATTGTAAAAGACTAGAAACAATTCTAGGCCAAGGGTGTTAAATAGTTTAGCAGTGAAGAGGTTAATGTCAGCTTTTTTAAATATCAGGTTACTGAGCCATCTTTGAAAAATAAAGATAGAAAAACATAAAGTAACAGCTTACTTCAATAGTAAAGAAGTATATAAGTGATTGAAACAACAAAGTCATCATATAGCAATAGAGCAATCCAGAACATACCTCACAACTATCTGTCCTCTTTAAAGTTAAAGGGACATTGTACACTAGATTTTTCTTTGCATACATGTTTTGTAGAGGATCCATTTATATAGCCCATCTGGGTGTGTTTTTGTTAAAACTGTATAGTTTTGCCTATTTTTAAATAACATTGTGCTGATTTTTATACTCCTAACCAAGCCCCAAAAATGTAGCTGTATACTTATGTCTACAGACTCCTGCTTGTGATTTAATATGCAGGGGGGTCTGCTCTTCCTGCCTTTACAGCCCATTTCAGTGGTTGTCCCAGCTTAACTTCATCAACAGTGCTAAATTGGGAGCTTCTAAGTACATTTTTAAAAGGTTTTATACTGGATTTTTATATCAGTATCTGTGCATATTCTGTTTTATAGTAGTGTCTTTTACATACAGCTATATGAAAATTGGTGTACAGGTGGCCCTCGTTTTACAACGGTTCAATTTACACCGTTTCAGAATAACAACCTTTTTTTTTCAGTCATGTGACTGCTATTGAAAAGCATTGAGAAGCAGTGCATTTATTAAAATAGCCAGTAGGTGGAGCTGTCCGCTTGTGTTGCAGCAAAGCCAAGCAAGCTGAAATTAATCAGTTTGACCCAGTGACGTGCAGTGAGGTCAGAGGCTGGTGAGGCACTAGATATGATACGGCGGAAAAACACATGTACAGAGGGCCGCAAGTACCCCCAACAGGGCAGGTTTGAATGATAGCTGAACCAGTGCACAGGTGACATAATCAGGTTATGGGTGAGAGCAAGTTAGTAACCACTGAGTTACTGATCAGCTGATTACTTCACTTGTGCACTGATTCAGCTATAATGAAAACCTGGCCTGTTGGGGGTACTTAAGAACCATTGTTGAGAAACACTGCACTAAAGCACCAGCTCATCGGAAATGTATTGATTACCTGGAGAATAAAGCACACATACTCTGCTCACTGACACCCACACACACTCTGCTCACATGCACACTCACACAATTCTGTGGCACAGTGCCAGTTACTAAGCAATTAGAATGCTACACAATCTCTTCTCTACTCACTACTGTATTGTAAAAATAGAAATAATTTACCATACAAGTTTTACACAAAGGACAAGTTATCAATACTGCCAACACAGCTGCTGCTGCAATATGGTGTTCAAGAAACGCACGTGCACATCCCACTTAGGTATGCTCTTCAACAAAGGACACCAAAGGATACCAAAAGAATGAAGTACCTAATAATAAAAGTAAAATATAAAGTTTATTTTTTTTATTTTTTATTTTTGTGCAATTTCTATCTGAATGATGGAAATGTAATTATGACTTTCATGTTCCTTTCAAAAACTAATTTGATTTGCTGACATGGGGCCAGTAACAGTTGATGCTAATTCTCAAAATATAAATAACTAGAAAACTCTATTAAAATAGCATGCTCTACCTCAATCATGAAAGTTTAATTTTAAATGTCTCCCTTTGACTATGTGTTTAACCAGTTACTTTACAGTGGCATTATTTCTAAAAACATTTAACTGCAATAATTACATATATTTTTTAAATGACTCATTATCTCCTTTTTATTAATATAAACTTGTATAAAAGCAGCACATATTAAAAACACAATGCAACAGCTTTCAATTGATTTGTGAATTACAAGTTAACAGCAGTCTTTAACCCTTTAATGACCACAGCACTTTTCCATTTTCTGTCCGTTTGGGACCAAGGCTATTTTTACATTTTTGTGGTGTTTGTGTTTAGCTGTAATTTTCCTCTTACTCATTTACTGTACCCACACATATTATATACCGTTTTTCTCGCCATTAAATGGACTTTCCAAAGATACCATTATTTTCATCATATCTTATAATTTACTATAAAAAAGTATAAAATATGAGGAAAAAAATGGAAAAAAACACACTTTTTCTAACTTTGACCCCCAAAATCTGTTACATATCTACAACCACCAAAAAAGTCCCATGCTAAATAGTTTCTAAATTTTGTCCTGAGTTTAGAAATACCCAATGTTTACATGTTCTTTGCTTTTTTTGCAAGTTATAGGTCCATAAATACAAGTAGCACTTTGCTATTTGCAAACCACTTTTTTCAAAATTAGCGCTAGTTACATTGGAACACTAATATCTTTCAGGAATCCCTGAATATCCATTGACATGTATATATTTTTTTTTAGAAGACATCCCAAAGTATTGATCTAGGCCCATTTTGGTATATTTCATGCCACCATTTCACCGCCAAATGCGATCAAATAAAACAAATTGTTCACTTTTCACAAATTGTTTCACAAACTTTAGGTTTCTCACTGAAATCATTTACAAACAGCTTGTGCAGTTATGGCATAAATGTTTGTAAATGCTTCTCTGGGATCCCCTTTGTTCATAAATAGCAGACATATATGGCTTTGGCTTTGCTTTTTAATAATTAGAAGGCTGCTAAATGCCACTGCGCACCACACGTGTATTATGCCCAGCAGTGAAGGGATTAATTAGGGAGCATGCAAGGAGCTTCTAGGGTTAATTTTAGATTTAGTGTAGTGTAGTAGACAACCCCAAGTATTGATTTAGGCCCATTTTGGTATATTTCATGCCACCATTTCACCGCCAAATGCGATCAAATTAAAAAAAAACGCTAAATTTTTTACAATTTTAAGTTTCTCACTGAAATTATTTACAAACAGCTTGTGCAATTATGGTACAAATGGTTGTAAATGCTTCTCTGGGATCCCCTTTGTTCAGAAATAGCAGACATATATGACTTTGGCGTTGCTTTTTGGTAATTAGAAGGCCGCTAAATACTGCTGCGCATCACACGTGTATTATGGCTAGCAGTGAAGGGGTTAATTAGGTAGTTTGTAGGGAGCTTGCAGGGTTAATTTTAACTTTAGTGTAGAGATCAGCCTCCCACCTGACACATCCCACCCCCTGATCCCTCCCAAACAGCTTCCTTCCCTCCCTCACCCCACAATTGTCCCCGCCATCTTAAGTACTGGCAGAAAGTCTGCTAGTACTGAAATAAAAGGTTTTTTTATTTTTTTATAGCATATTTACATATGCTGCTGTGTAGGATCCCCCCTTAGCCCCCAACCTCCCTCATCCCCCCCAAAACAGCTCTCTAACCCTCCCCCTCTGCATTATTGGGGGCCATCTTGGATACTGGCAGCTGTCTGCCAGTACCCAACTTGCAGAAAAAAATGGGTTTTTTTTATTCTGTTTTTTTTTTTCTGTAGTGTAGCTTCCCTCCCCCCACAGACCAACCCCCACACCTTGATTGATTTATTTTTATTAAACTATTATTCCCCTTTTTGTAGCATTTTATTAAACTTTTTTGCTGTAGTGTAGCGTTTCCCACCCGCTCCCTCCCCGTGCACGCGTCCGCCCCCGCCCTCCCATGCACGCGCGCGCCAGTGCGAACCCCGGACATCCCCGCCCACGATCCCGCCCCCCTCCACATCACCAGTGCCAACGATGGCCGCCACCCGCCTCCCGGTCCGGCTCCCACCCACCAACGAGGAAAGCCACCGATCTCCGGTGCAGAGAGGGCCACAGAGTGGCTCTCTCTGCACCAGATGGCTTAAAAAGGTTATTGCAGGATGCCTCCATATCGAGGCATCACTGCAATAACTGGAAAGCAGCTGGAAAAGCAAGCAGGATCGCTTCCAGCTGCTTTCCACACCGAGGACGTGCAGGGTACGTCCTCAGGAGTTAACTGCCTTTTTTTTTAGGACGTACCCTGCACGTCCTTGGTCGTTAAGGGGTTAAATAAATGGAGACACAGAGAAAAATAAAAATAGATACTGCATCCTCTGACTGAACAGACATAACATATATGGAGTTTGTACCAAATGAAATAAAATAACCATGAAAAAGGGAGGCTTAGCAATATTCAATGTAAAAAACTTTAATTTAAATAATGTGAACACTTAACTTCAAACTCTGGGTTTTAAATTATGGATTTAAATATGAATTGACCCTTTGACTTCCTGTCAGTATTGGGTTATGCTCACTTACTGTCCCCCCCCCCCCTTTTAATGAGCTGTATCTGAACACAATTTGTGAATCACAAGAGATGTAGAATACTACTTTACTCTTCTGCTTGGGTTATGCTCACTTACTGTCCCCCCCTGTTAATGAGCTGTATCTGAACACAATTTGTGAATCACAAGAGATGTAGAATACTACTTTACTCTTCTGCTTGGTGTCATCTGTTCTTAGGTTACCTCAGCTTCCAGTTGTGTCACATGACCCTGCTCACTGCATCCTCCTTCTTATTAATTTATATATCCTTCACTTGCTAGGAGGCATCAAGAGGGGTGCCTCCTATTGGTCCCAATTGTTGCTGCTAATATATTGACAGAACACAGGTGGCGCTGCAGCACAGCTTTTCCTTTGACCCATGTACTGCAATGGAGAGAAGCGTTCCTGTACCTGCCTCTCCATAGCATTACATGGGGGGGAAATATTTTTTTTTTTACTTATTTTTTTTGTTTTAATTAAAATTTAATTAAGCTTTGGCCACATATGGCAGGGTAGGCACTGCCTCCCCTGCCTCTTATGAGTGCACGTCCCTGGTTTGACCAGACCTGATCTATCAAGCAGATTTCAAAGGAACAAGATCTTCCTGTCTATAAATCAGTCCAGATTGGAATACATAGAAAGAACTTTTTTCAGAAAAATGCAAGTGAAGTCTGCGTTGTGTGATTATTTTATTAGGTTTATTATGCTGTTTAGCAAAGTTTTTGTTCATTTAACTTAGTTTAATTATATATTCTGTGTTGTGTGATTATTTTATTAGGTTTATAATGCTGTTTAGCATTTAAAGTCTTCATTTCAAAGCTTTAAAAATAATGTAGGTGTTACTTATGACAATTTTGAGAGGGGCCTGGAACCTATCTCCCTTACTTCCCATTGACTTACATTATAAACTGGGTTCCAATTTACAACGGTTTCGATTTACAACCATTCCTTCTGGAACCTAACCCCGGTGTAAACTGAGGGCTACCTGTATACTGTCCCTTTAAAATCCCATCACAACCTACCTAATGTCCTTCTTTTGGAAGATCAGTCAACTACTAATGGAAAATACCATCCAATCCTGATGTTATTTTATGAGCGTAGTCTTGAGTATTTAGGATGATTATAACTGCTCTGCAGTGCACGTATGTATAAAGCAGTAGGCACATATTATATTTGTATTCAGCAGCTATTATAACAGTACAATAATAATAACAAATCAATATCAAACTGTACAATAATAATATAATATTTAGCGCAAAGCTGATTCACCGACCAATATGTATCAAGACGCTCCATGAGATATCCATGAACTCCCATTTCTTTAGAGAGTTTATTCATTAGTTTAAAATCACACAAATGTTGACTTTTGTTGCAAGTTCTAATAAATATTTGTGTGTGCAGCTAAGTGACTCGTATTTTTTGAGCTTTCCTTCATATCTCTTTTTTAATGTAGACAATATGTACAGTTAGTGTAATTCCTGTTTTTCTTCAATATGGCAGTGATTAATAAATAATCCTGCTTTCCTGAGTAAGATGAATGTCTTTGATTTTCAGGTGCCTGTGACTTTGGATTGTGTGAACAATTTTCACCTTCAGTGATTGTAGATGCTGAAAAATAAGTAAATTGAGTATTAGAGTTATTAAAGGGACATGAAACCCAAAAATTTTCTTTCATGATTGAGATAGAATATACAATTTACTTTCAGTATTACACGTTCTTCATTCTCTTGGTATCCTTTGTTGAAGGAGCGGCAATACACTACTAGGAGCTAGCTGAACACAGTGGGTGAGCCAATGACAAGAGGAATATATGTGCCGTCCCTAATCAGTAGTTAGCTCCCAGTAGTGCATTGCTGCTCCAGTCCTGAACCTACCTAGGTATGCTTTTCAACAAAGGATACCAACCAGTATTGTAACAAATGTTTATGTGCTTTGTAGATCATAACACATTTTTGTATTTGTATGAAAGTTTTTTCCTTACAGAATAAAGTGTGATTCTAGTCCTACAGCAAATATTCTGTTCAGTAGTGAGTATTTAATTTAACAAAGTACTTTGTCTCTCCTTGTAGATAAAGAGGGAGATGTTATATTCAATAAGGACAATAATTAAAGACATTTCTGTTGTGTTGCTATAGAATAATATATTAGCCAAGTCTTAATATTTTTAAAACAAACCATTTTTACTATAATTAGTTTTCAATAGCTAAAGTCCACCCACCATTTGCCTTATGTGGAGGAGCTAATCTGGGCTTTAGTCTGCAGACAACAAGGCTAACAACACGCTCTCCAGGAGCACAAGGTGGCGCTATAAAAAAAGTGCACAAAAGAATTAAACAAAAAATTTAAATGGAAAAATTAACAATAAATAATCATAAGAAGAAAATTCATCAAGAGTTAATACTTCAGTCCAAAAGATCTTCAAAGCTGTCCATCATAAGGTAGTGTGGAGTTCAAGTAAATCAATCCAATGACCAAAGAACAAAATCTTAAAGTGTAGCAGTGGAACACAGAAAGCAGGGTCTTTAACCCAAATTCACACCAGGATACGGCTGCTCCTCTTCTTTACCCCTAAAGGTAATGCTAATGATCAAACGTTTTAGCAAAGAAAGCAAAGGGAAGGGCGCCTCCTGTGTGTATCAGCAATTCCAAATGGTACTCCTATTGGTTAAAATATATACAGGGTACTCACATTTGGTAGCAGCACTCAATAGTGCTTATAGACGCAGACTGAAGATTTGTAGTGCTTCACTATTCTCCAGCAATCTGGAACTCCAATGTGAGGTGTGTTGAAGGTAGCAAAACAGGAAACCAACGGTTTGTTGAATGTTAAATATAAAAGTAATCAACAAAAAGTGGTTAAAAGGGTCATATAGACCCACAAAGAAAAGGGTATTAACAAATTGATTAACCCTTAATGTAATGCAACACATTTGAAACACGTTGCAAGACAACAAAGCATTGTTTTGCAGTCTTTATCAGATAAAGAAAATTAGAGACAGATATGTAGCAAAGTTAACCTTTAGAAGTCAGCAGGGTGCGTTTTGAAGTTCAGAGAATTAGAAATTGCTCAGTTTCCCCCAGAACTAAATTACATGAAAGGGGGTAAAATAAATAATGAAACTGTATTACAATGCTGCTTTACTGTGCACAATACATTTTATATAAAAATATCAAGGTGTTAACTTTCCCATTAAAATATATTGAAATAAAGGAAAACCCAAGTGCATGACACATACCAACACACACTCCATAGATAAATAGATAGATAGAAACAAAGAGATATACATTTTCTTCTGTTCTATTACCTGTTGAATCACTTTTTATACTTATGTAGAAACTTACGGCTAGATTACGAGTTTTGCGGTATGAGTAAAAAAGCAGCGTTAAGTGTCATAACTCTGCTTTTTCACTCCTGCTGGTATTACGAGTCTTGCAGGTTTAGGGGCACTGCACACTTTTTTGGCCGTACTGCAAAAGTCTTTTTTCAATGGGACTTCCATAGCGCCGGTATTACAAGCTTTTTCTGGGAGGCCAAAAAGTGAGCGGTACAGCCTATCCCGCACGATTCGTAACGCATTCTAATGTCAGTAGTTATGAGTTTTACACTACAAAGCTGTAGCATAAAACTCATAACTAAAGTGTTACAAAGTACAATAATACCCATAAACTACCTAATAACCCCTAAACCGAGGCCCTCCCGCATCGCAAACACTAAAATAAAATTATTAACCCCTAATCTGCCGCTCCAGACATCGCCGCCACTAGAATAAATATATTAACCCCTAAACTGCCGCACCCTCGCATTGCAAACACTAGTTAAATATTATTAACCCCTAATGTGCTGTCCCTAACATAGCCGCAACCTACATTACAGTTATTAAACCATAATCTGCAGGCCCCAACATCGCCGCCACTATACTAAAGGTATTAACCCCTAAACCTAAGTCTAACCCTAACACCCACTAACTTAAATATAATTAAAATAAATCTAAATAAAAATTCCTATCATTACCTAAATTATTCCTATTTAAAACTAAATACTTATCTATAAAATAAACCCTAAGCTAGCTACAATATAACTAATAGTTACATTGTAGCTAGCTTAGGGTTTATTTTTATTTTACAGGCAAGTTTGTATTTATTTTAACTAGGTAGAATAGTTACTAAATAGTTATTAACTATTTACTAACTACCTAGCTAAAATAAATACAAATTTACCTGTAAAATAAGACCTAACCTGAGTTACACTAACACCTAACCTTACACTACAATTAAATCAATTACTTAAATTAAATAAAATTACCTAAATTACAAACAAAAACAAACAAACACTAAATTACACAAAATAAAAAAAGACATTATCAGATATTTAATCTAATTACACTTAATCTAATAGCCCTATCAAAATAAAAAATCCCCCCCAAAATAAAAAAAACCCTAGCCTAAACTAAGCTACCAATAGCCCTTAAAAGGGCCTTTTGCAGGGGAATTGCCCCAAAGAAATCAGCTTTTACCTGTAAAAAAAAATACAAACACCCCCCAACAGTAAAACCCACCACCCACACAACCAGCCCCCGCAAATAAAATCCTAACTAAAAAACCTAAGCTCCCCATTGCCCTGAAAAGGGCATTTGGATGGGCATTGCCCTTAAAAGGGCATTTAGCTCTTTTTCAAAAGCCCAAACCCCTAATCTAAAAATAAAAACCACCCAATAAACCCTTAAAAAAAACTAACACTAACCCCCGAAGATCCACTTACAGTTTTGAAGACCGGACATCCATCCTCAACAAAGCCGGGAGAAGTCTTCATCAAAGCAGCAAGAAGTCCTCAATGAAGCCGGGAGAAGTCTTCATCCAAGCCGGCAGAAGTGGTCCTCCAGACGGGCAGAAGTCTTCATCCAGACGGCATCTTCTATCTTCATCCTTCCGACGCAGAGCTGGTCCATCTTCAAGACATCCGGCGCGCAGCATCCTCTTCTTTCCTGCTACGGCAGATAGGGGTGCATATATATGCCCCTGTCCACCATAGCTTGATAAATCGAGCCCTAAGTATTTCCTTGTAAGTTTTATTTTCTAGACCAAGTACCCTTTCATTTGCTTTCCTTTCAATGGTTTCTATTGTTTAGATAATTCCCAGTGTCAGAAAGAGTGACACATTGTTTAGGTGTCTTCTCCAGATCACACCATGGATAATAATTTTCACACTGGGAAAGGAAGTCAAAGATTATATTGCATTGTAAGGTGCCTATATAACCACCTGGCTATTTTTTTAGTTTAATCTTTTATTTATAACAAAGTATTCATTACAACAAAACAATTTCAAACAATAATTACACTCCAGTGGTCAAGATATTTTACATGGCAGGTTCAGTATCGTATTACATGATGGATTCTATAACAATCTTACAAGTTCCGGGTTCTGCAAGTCCATATGAAAAATTGCATGTTCACATAAAGCGATTTTGTAATGGGTAAAGCTTAATTTCAGTGTGCTAAGAACATATTTTACATATTTCAACCTCATTTTCAACGATATTTAAACTCCAATAGTCATAAACAAACTACACAGAAAGTTTTCTTGGTGAGGTTGTAGGGTTCATCTGATCAAGGTATATATAGTGATATCTATGCTTATATAACAATACTATAATAGTAGCTTCTTGTATATATCTCCTTTGCTATCTCAGAACTTGAAGTAAAGTTGGACAGTCAGATGGTTATGTCTAGGGTGTGTAGTCGGAAATGGGACTGTGTCGGTTTGGTTCTAGTATAATTTATTGTCCAGGTTCGGCTTCCTATCAGTCACAGCTAGTCCCTATATGACTTAAAGGGTATGTAAAGTGTTGAGGGATTAGATGGTGCGCTTCGTCTCGCTAGAGAGGAACTTTCATCTTTTACCGTGTGGTTCGTCCATATCAAAGGACGTTACTTGAGGAACTTAGTTCTGCTCAGTGTGATAGTAGGAATCCCAGAAATATAGCATTTCAGCGTAGAACTCTAATCTGCAAGTTTTGTAATAAAAGAATCTTTCTAGTGATAGATTCACTTCCATTTGTGTTTTCCACATTGATAAAGTTGGAGTGGACTCAGTTTTCCACATCCTTGGGATTAATTGTTTGGCGCTGCATATGGCCAGTTGAAATAGGGATGTGTACTGCTTAAACTGGAATTTGGGCGGGATATGAAATAAATATATCAAAGGGTCTAAAGCAATCTCATGATTTAATAACCTGCTCATTTCTTGGTTGATGTCTGTCCAGAATTTTAAAATCCTAGGGCACTCCCACCAGATATGGTAAGGTGTTCCTTCACTCAAGCACTTCCTCCAGCATCTATCTGATGCTTCTGGGAATATATATTTTAATCTATGGGGAGTGAGATACCACCGAAGCAAGAATTTGTAGTTAGTTTCTAGTAGGGTGGCTGAATGTGCTGATTTACTGGTATGTCGAAAGATATCAAGCCATTCTTCCTCCGAGAGTGTGTACGGAAGTTCTTTATGCCAAGATAGTATTGTAGAGATTTGTTTGGGGTCAGGGGGTGTGAGTAGGATTTGATATAGGGTGGATATAACGTGGGCTGAAGGTGAGCTGAAAGTGCAAAGTTTTTCGAAAGGGGTACGATCTCTTGTTGTGTGTTGTTTAAGTTTATGGGTGTGAACAAAATGTGTAAGTTGTAGATATTTGAACCAGTCAGTGAATTGTGTGATTCCTAAGTCCATTAATTGTTGTTTAGATATTAATTTGTTCGCTTCCAGTAGTGTATACAGTGGGAGGAGATTGTCTAGGCTGTTCTGTGATTTAGGTGTAACTAACATCCCTATTGGGAAGTCTGGGTTGGATAGAACAGTCGTCAAGGGAGAAGGGATAGTTGAGATATGTGGGTTTTTGGCTATAGTCCTAGACCAGACGGCAAAAGTTTCTCGTATTATAGGGTAGATTTTTGTCAAGGCTGGGTGATTCCCGTTCGGTTGCCAGCAGTATGCGCCAAGTTGGGGGGATCTAGTCAGGTCGTGTTCTAATAGCAACCAAATCTTGTTATTTTCGTTAGGGGTTGTACACCAGTCTATCACTCTTTTTAAGAAGACTGCTGTTCGGTATTTTATTACGTCCGGTACTCCCAATCCCCCATATGTTTTTGATAGGTAGAGAGTTGTTCTAGCTATTCTGGGAGGTTTCTTTTTCCAGATATATGAGTTCATCACAGATTGGAGTCTATTAAGGTAGGTATCTGATAACGGTATAGGGACCGTTTGGAACAAGTAAAGGATCTTGGGGAGTATGGTCATTTTGGCCACTCCTATCCTGCCCAACCAAGATATATTTTTATTTAGCCACGCTGATGTGTCTCTAGTTAGAGTGTTTAGAAGTGGTTCATAATTCAGTTCAAATAATTGTTGTACAGTACTAGCGAGGTGAACCCCTAAGTACTTCAGTGAGGACCTCTGTATTGAATATGGTACCTGTGAGCTAAGTGCTTGAATGTCAGACTCATTTAGATTTATGGGGAGCAATTCAGATTTATGTTTATTAACTAAATAATTAGAGTGGAGGCCGAATTCTTCCAGTGTGTCTCGTGCCGCAGGTAGGGATATGTTTGGATGAGTTAGTGTCAGTAGTAAGTCATCTGCATAAAGTGCCAATTTATGATGAGTTGAGTTTATAGTAAGTCCAGTTATAGCAGGATTGTCACGTAATTTAGTAGCAAGAATCTCCATCGATAGAACGAATAATAAGGGTGACAAAGGGCACCCTTGTCTAGTACCGTTTAATATGGGGAAGGAGTTGGAAAGTGTACCATTAATTTTAATCTTGGCAGTGGGGTTAGTGTAAAGGGCTAGAATTTTTTGAATAAAACTGTCTGGGAAACCAAATTTCTGTAGGGTAACTTTTAAAAAGGTCCAGTCTAGTCTGTCAAAGGCTTTTTCAGCGTCGGTCGAAAGTAGAATAAAGGGAATGTCATGTATAGCTGCATATTGCATAAGATGTAAAACTTTTACGGTGTTGTCTTTAGCCTCTCTCTGCGGCACGAAACCCACCTGATCTGGATGTATCAATGAGGGGAGTACTTTATTAATTCTGGTGGATAGGATTTTAGCATATATCTTAATATCTATATTCAGGAGAGATATTGGGCGGTAGTTTGATGTAATAGTCGAGTCTTTACCTGGTTTCGGTATAAGTGTAACTACTGCTTCAAGCATAGAGGCGGGTAAGCCATGGGATTTATCAATATAATTAAAAACCAAAAGTAAATGTGGGATCAAAAGATGCTTAAATTTTTTGTAATAACCGCTAGTGAGGCCGTCAGGCCCAGGGCTTTTTCCTTGTTTTAATGAGTTTATAGCGTTGGTAATCTCTTCAGCGGTTATTGCTGAGTCTAAGGGGCTAAGATCTTCCGCTGTTAGTTTAGGTAGGGTCACAGTATCTAAGTACTTACAACAGTCATTAAAATGTGTTTTGTGATTCCTATGTGGCGTCAAGTTGTATAACATGGTATAGTAATCTCTAAAGATTTCTGTGATCCTCTTAGTCTCTACCGTTGATCCACCAGAAGGGTCTTGTAACATAGGGATATAATGGGCTGATTGTCTGGTTTTAAGTGCTCTTGCTAAGAGTTTCCCGGGCCTATTTCCTTCCAGAAAAAATTTCTGTTGTAATTTTAGTGTCTGCTTCTGGGCTGCTAATTCTAGAAATTTTTGAAGTTTCAATTTGGCTTGATCCCGCAATGATTTTAGGGAGTCATCATGCAGGTTGTCCTTATATAAGTTCTCTGCGTTTTGATAAGATGCAGTGAGGTCTGTCTGTTGTGATCTATTACTTTTATTTTGCAGGGCTTTGAGTTTTATCATTTCACCCCTGATGACACATTTATGAGCTTCCCAGAGTGAGAATGGGTTTATATTTGGGGTGCTGTTATGCTTAAAGTAATCTACTAACGACTTCTCTACTTGTTGTAATATTGGTGGTTCATTGAGTATAGTGTCATCAAATCGCCATTGAAATGGTTTAAAAGGGAGTGAGGACCATTGCAGCTTACATGTAACTGCCGAATGGTCGGACCAGCTAGTCGGTATGATGTCTGATGAGGTCACTGAGGAGATGGTGTTATGGTCTATAAATATGTAATCTATACGGAAGTGCGTGTTCTGTGGTGCTGAGTAATGGGTAAATTTCTTATTGTTTGGATGTTGAACCCGCCAGACATCATGGATTCCCATTAATGTCAGATCATCCCTGATGGACTTAAGTGATTTTTTCGATACTAGTGATTGAGCAGTAGAACTATCCATCGTTGGATTTAGTGGGGTGTTTAAGTCGCAACCAACTATGAGGGACCCCTTGTAAAAGGCTAAGATATCATTGGTTATTCTGCGAAAGAAGGGGGCTTGGTGTGTGTTGGGGGCATAAATATTGACCAGAGTAATCGGTTTCCCTTGAAGTAGTCCCCCCAGGGCCAGGTATCTTCCTTCGGTATCCCCATCAGTTTGTTGGACATGGAACTGTAATGAGTTATGAAGCAGTATACTGACTCCTGAGATTTTTTTGGATGGGTGACTGCTGTGAAAGTGTCTGGTATATGTGGATGCGAAAAAACCTGGTTCTTGTCCTGCTATGTAATGCGTTTCCTGCAAAAATATGATGTCTGCTTGTCTATGCTTAATGTCAGTGAATGCTATGCGCCTTTTGTGAGGTGTGTTGAACCCTCTTACATTTTGTATCATGCACACAATTGTTGTTTTGTCTGTCATTATCTATTTAATGGGTCAGTACCTGTCTTATTGTTAGGTCTATCCATGAGTCTGTGCGAACCATTCAATAATAGTATAGAAAGAGCATATACCTGGAGTTTGGTGATTGCATGTAAATAGCGTGTAAACAAAAATATCAAATTAAACGATTTTGATTTAAACTTGAACCGTGTAAACAGTAATAAAAACAACAACAAAAACAATAACAAATAACAAATGGTTTGACATAACATGTCACAATTCAGGGGGAATTTAGTTTGCCCCTAAGTATGACTTATAGTAAATTTTAAACAATTACAAGGACAATATAACATTTGTCGATAAATAATATAGTACTAAATCAATCACTTATGCACACATATTCAGTCTCTTTACTTTAGAGTCCAGCAAATAAGAAGTGTGCTAGTGTTCATAGTGAAATGAGGAAACATAAGATTTAATATTTAGATAACATAGATTTATCTCACCCGATCAGCTCTTATCAACGTTATCCTGGATTATCCACAGGTGTAAAGTCTTGGGAGTTCTTCGGTCTTTTACTTTTCTGCTGCTGCCATTGTGCTTTAGGATGCCTCATTGGTTTGGGTGCCCCTGCAAATTCTTCATCTTCTTTTGATGTTGTTGGCTGGGGGGGTTCTATCCCCAGTGCTGCACAAATTTCTGGTACCTCGTCTAAAGTTTTACATGACAGCTTATTGCCGCCGTGTGAGATGTTAATAGAGCATGGAAAGCCCCAACGATATGGTATTCCTTTAGTTCTGAGAAGCGCTGTTAAATGTTGGTATTCTTTACGCCTTTGTAGAGTACGAGGGGCCAGGTCTGTGAATATTTGTAGGTGGCAGTTTTGGAAATTGATATCCTTAATTCGTCTTGCTGCTTTCATGATGTCTTCTTTGGCCTGGAAGTGTGTCAGCTTGAGAATGATATCTCTTGGAGGTGCTTGTTCTGAAGGCTTTGGTCTTAGAGCTCTATGAGCTCTATCCATGGATAGATCTGTAGTAGAAGTGGGGCCCAGTAAAAAAGAGAAGAGGCCTTTAAGGAATTCAGGGATCGTGTTGGGCAAGATTGTTTCTGGGATCCCTCTAACACGAAGATTCTGTCTTCTTTCTCTATTCTCTAAATCTTCTAGTTTATCTTGCAGTTGTAGAAGCATGGAGTCGTGTACATTAGCTGTAGTTTGCAGATTAGAGATTTCGTGACTCATAAACTCATTATCTTCTTCTAGGGCTTCTACCCTGTTGCCAATTTCTGACATATCTCTTCTTAGGGTAGCTAATTCCTCTTTTATGCAATCTCTAACCTTGACAACTATGTTATCCAGATCATGTTTAGATGGTATGGTGGCTAAGAAGGATTTAGATACCTGAACAGAATCTTCCATGTCACTATCCTCACTGTCTGAGAGTGACATCTCAGGTCTCTGTGATGTGGCTTGGTCAGGTAGGATAGACTGTGAGGCTTCAGCAGGTCTAAAGAAAGTGCTCACTGAGTGTTTGGTTGCAGCAGGTTTTTTTGTATCTTTGCCCGGTTTGACAATCTTTTTTGGTGACATTTTCATGCGGTGCTATAATCAGAATATTTTCCTTTAGAATGTTATCACTTATACTCACTAAAAATTAGGCCAGGATAGAGAGACAGTTCTTACAATGTTGATTGGAGATTATATTAGAAATCTTACTCAGTAGTTGCGAGCTGTGCTTATGTTAAATGAGGTAGTATATCAGCATGGCTTGTACTATGCATTTCTTCAGTTCTCAGGCCATTAATGTGTGCTTTGTAGTGGCTTCAGGCATGCAGCCAAAAATTGTTGACGCAGTAATTAGAGGATAACAAAACTTCCCCTGTGTCTGTATCGTGCTTACTTTTCAAAGTCTCAGTTTCTTATTATTAAGTAGCTGCTTTGCATGTCACAGTTCATATGAGACTAAGCGTTGGCTGATGTGTGCTAATAGTGGGTATATTCGATCAGTGTGATGCCTATGGTGATAGAAGTATTTATGCTCCCATGCAGCGTGTCATATCTTAGCGTTATGGAGTTGGTGGTTACGGTAAAGTTCCGCATCAATAACACCCCACATGGTCCGCATTCTATGGTCAGGTATTACCTATATTTCAATGTCTCCTCCGGGGTCCTTTGCTCCAGTGCGCTGATTGGGATAGGGATCCGGAGGGTTCTGGTGTTACATTTTACCCTCAGGCTTCAAAGATGGCGGCCGCGATTTAGGCCGCGGTATTTAGTGGCGTCAAAGATCCAGCTATGGCAATTTTTGTCACCTCTATTCAGGTCCCCATCCGATCCGGAGGTGGTTTGAGTGTGTTGCGCCTGTAGTCTGTGCTCAAATGTCCCCGTAACAACTATCTTGGGCAATTTTGGTCGGAGCTCACATTAAAGTGCGGCCATCCGTCTCGCCAGCCGGCTCCGCCCCTCCCTGGCTATTTTTTTATTACAAACTAACAATTTAATTCTGAAAAAAAAAATATTGGGGGAAGTAGTATCCCAGTGACGCTCTTGAGAAAAACAGGGCATGTGCATTCTACAGACTCAACATATAATAGGGCTGGTCTTCAGATTTTTCCAGGGCTGCTTTTTATTCCCAGTCCAGCCCTATAGTTCCAGTCCTGAGTGCAGCAGCCAGAAGGTAAAATATTGGATGATAAGTAATGCAAGATTAATTTAAGATGTTAATAAACCATATTTTTACCAGCAGGGAATCTTACTATGGAGGTCCTACAGTGTCTGGTGTGTGTTTTTTGCATTGCAAGGGAGAGAATGACATTACATTCTCTGCAAAAGAAAGAGATACACTAGCTATTACTTACAATGTTGAGACAGTAGTTAAATTGAGCGGAGCTGTTCTAGTCACGGCTATGTACAGAAGAATTATCTGGAACTCACAAGGGTAAAACTTAATTGTCCTTCAGAAGTAATAGATATGTCAACTGTAAAGCGCTATGCATTGCAAGTTTGTTATATTGCTGTATTTTGTGTTACGCTTCATTGGATAAAGATCATATTTGATCTTATTGCAGACTCACTGGTGTAGATCACAGTGATAAAATAATTTCTCTTCTAATGTTTAAAGATTTTCATTAAAGGTACATTATCACTATTTTCCTTGGTCTAAATACAACATTGCCCTTGTTACAGTAAATTATGTTTGTGTAAAATGTTTTATTGTAGCTTGAAAAAATAAATAAATTATGCTGTACTTTAAAGCTGAATGTTTTTATAACAACCCCTTATGGCATTTTTATGGAAATCAGAAGTCTATTCCGATACCTCCTATGTTTGCTCATTTTTGTTATAATGTTAGCAAACAGAAGAATGTCAAGTCACTGCACTCTTAATTTCCTCATTTTTGTCAGAACATATATAACGTAGGGGCTCACTTTAACTTGTCAGTTTCTGAAATGGAGAATGACCCCTATCGATAAAATATATCTAGAAACAAAACTGCACAAGCACACATTTTGTTATTATCATTCTTGTATGAGGATTGTGCTAACCACTGATACATTTTAATCCAACATTAACTGGTAACTAGTGTATAAATCATGTTCAAATAAAGAATGGATAGGCATATATCTGTTTCTATGTGACTCCCTGTAACCATGAACACCATAGCACACTGCCAAGAACAACTTGATTAAATGCCTTAGGTAACATTGAATTCTGTCTATCAACAAGCAGTTGTACAGTTCCTTTTAGAGGTTGCTAAAAACTGGTTCTTATGGATCACTGTGGGATAGGATACTGTTGCTAATATCATGGTAGCTGCTGTGCAACTTGAAACTTTTGAAAACCTTTTGTACAATTCAGGGATTCATCCTTATATAACAATTGTCAGGTTTTATCCATAAACAGCACCTAGTACCTAGTAGGTTCTGTCCTCAATACATCATTAATATATGCCAGGCTTTTTGCCCAAAAAATATTTTTTCTCTAAAAAAAATAAATTAATTTTGTCTGATCACCGTGGTAACAGTGAAGATCTTGCAAGAAGAAAGTGCTATTATTTCTATACTACACAACGTGGCCTCTTATCTTATATTATAGCCTGTATGGGTCCCTATTTCACATGTGGCTACCCTTGATGACAATTTAGTATGGTGATAACAGTAACAGCAATGGTCACTTGGCCATTTTCAGTATTTTTTACATTTTATTTTCTTACAGTTTTTGCCGCAGCTATCTCATATGCCAAAAATTAAAATGTAATAATGGTATATGGGGAATCTGCTGGGTCTGCAGAAAAAAACAATATATAATTTGTGGGGGCTACTCACTGAAATTTGACTTATAATAGGGTTTAAATGTAGGTAGCAAAAAAGATCAAAATTGTCTCCACACCGGGGTAAAAAAAAAGACATAGCAGCAAAAGGGTTAAAGGAAAGAAAGGATAAAAAAGCTCCACATTTAAACAACTTGACAAATCTGATCATTGACCAACTAATATCAGAGCAATATGATGTCCAAATATGATCTGACGCCACTGTAGCAGATTTGTACAGAAATGGAAATATTTGATAAAAGCTCAACAGCATTTGAGAAGTCATTATGGAAAGAAGAGTATTAGAGGTGTTGGAAGTTATGTCTGTAGTATGTTTTTACTTATTGCTTCAGGGAGAGGGGAGCGGGATAGAGAGGGATTTTTGTTTTATTTCTTGCACTTTTCAAATAGTAGAGGAGAGTTATAGGTTTTATTTTTAATGTATTGTAAAATTAGCAATACATATTGCTCATTTTGAAAATAAGATCAATAGCATTGTAATCTGTACAGTATCAATTTGTATGGATTACTGTATTGTCTCTTTAAAATAATAATGTATCTGTCATCTTATTTATATTATTTGACAACATGTTGATCTATATGCTTTACCTATCAAAAAGCGTAGGGAGGGAATACGACCGCAGGGCAATTAAGGCTGGGGCCCCTTCACTGATGAACAATAGGTTAGGCTGGGGGAAGGTAGGAGAGTGAGATAAGACAGCAGGTAAGAAGGACTGGAGGAAAGGAAGATAAGGAAAGCAGGAGGGCGTGTTAGCTGAGGGGGCATATAAGGAAGGGAGACAGGAAGTAAGGCTCATAATAATTTTGTTTTTCTATTTCCCCCCACCCACCCTGCATTAGGAATGATAAGCAAGAAAGACGATACATCGGAGAGGTCACATAAGAAATGGAGAAAGAGCAATGCAAACATGGATATGGTCAGGATGCTAGCCATTTGGTTGGATCCATGTAAGGCCGCCTGTGTTTCCCATAAGGATGTTAAACAACTGCAGCTGGAGAAAGCGGGGGACACAAATCGGTCTAAGCTAACCAAAGGCGTTAAGATGCTGAGCAGTTATAGCTATAATGAAGAAGTAATGGTGTTCAAAGTATTGCAGTGAAAATGGGGCTGGCACGCAGGCGGGGCATTGAGGGCACTGTGATGCAAAATATAAATTCTAATAAAAAAGTGACCTTTCCATTTTATTGGCATATCAACGTGTTTTTATTTCAGGTGACAATTACAAAACGGAAAAAATTGAGTGTGGCAAAAGGGGAAGGTTTTTTGAAGAGGTAATGGTTATTAGAAAAGTATAATGGTTCTCAAAAGTGTGGGTTTTGGAATGGGAGGAAAAAATCTAAGCCTTAAATCCAGCTACAATGTTTCTACAGAGTTGTGTTTTACAAGCTTACATTTCCATAAACTACTCTATATGCCATGTTCTGCCACAAATTACTACCAGCTTTTATAATGACACCGTTCCTTTAACTGGACTTAAAGGGACACTCAAGTCAAAATGAAACTTCATGATTCAGATACAGCATGCAATTTTAAACAACTTTCCAATTTACTCCCATTAACAAAATGTGCACAGTCTTGTTATATTTACACTTTTTGAGTCACCAACTCCTACTGAGCATGTGCAAGAATTCACAGCATATACGTATATGCATTTGTGATTGGCTGATGGCTGTCACATGATACAGGGGGAGTGGAAATAGACATAACTGCAATTTATTTAAAAAAATCTACTACTCATTTGAAGTTCAGACTAAGAGGCCTAGTTATCAAGCCATCTACTTTACCTGCCTTCGCCGGTCCAATACGCCCGCCTAAGCTCGCCTACCATCGCCGCCGCTGACCTGAAACATTTTGCCTAAGTTATCAATAAAGCTGTCAAAAAGCTGCGCACCAGATACGGGGCGATGAGCAGCGGACTGTGATAGTTATCACTCATCCGATCTCGCTGCTCTTTGGCTTTTTGACAGCTTTATTGCTAGCCTGTCACTAAGCACTCACACTAACTACACTGTTCTACCCCTATACCGGCGCCCCCCGCAACTAAATAAAGTTATTAACCCCTAAACCGCTGATCCTAGACCCCGCCGCAACTCTTATAAATGTATTAACCCCTAAACCGCCACTCCCGGACACTGCCGCCACCTACATTATACCTAGTAACCCCTATCCTGCCCCCCTATACCGCCGCCACCTATAATAAAGTTATTAACCCCTATCCTGCGGATCCCGGACCTCGCCGCAACTAAATAAATAGTTTAACCCCTAAACCGCCGCTCCCGGACCCCGCCGCAACCTATATTAAACTTATTAACCCCTAATCTACACCGTCGCCACCTATAATACATTTATTAACCCCTATCCTACCCCCCTACACCGCCGCCACTGTAATAAAATTATTAACCCCTAAACCTAAGTCTAACACTAACCCTAACACCCCCCTAACTTAAATATTAATTAAATAAATCTAAATAATATTTCTCTTATTAACTAAATTAATCCTATTTAAAACTAAATACTTACCTTTAAAATAAACCCTAATATACCTACAATATAAATAATAATTATATATTGTATCTATCTTAGGATTTATTTTTAATTTACAGGCAACTTTCAATTTATTTTAACTAGGTACAATAGCTATTAAATAGTTATCATTAAATAAATGAATCCTATTTAAAACTAAATACTTACCTGTAAAATAAACCCTAAGATAGCTACAATGTAATTAATAATTACATTATAGCTATTTTAGGGTTTATATTTATTTTACAGGTAACTTTGTATTTATTTTAACTAGGTACAATAGCTATTAAATAGTTATTAACTATTTAATAACTACCTAGCTAAAAGAAATACAAAATTACCAGTAAAATAAATCCTAACCTAAGTTACAATTAAACCTAACACTACACTATCATTGAATAAATTAAATACAAATACCTACAAATAAATACAAATAAATACACTAACTAAAGTACAAACAATAAAAAAAGAACTAAGTTACAAAAAATAAAAAAATAATTTACAAACATTATAAAAATATTTCAACTATTTTAAGCTAATTACACCTACTCTAAGCCCCCTAATAAAATAACAAAGCCCCCAAAATAAAAAAAAAATTCCCTACCCTATTCTACATTTAAAAGATACCAGCTCTATTACCTTACCAGCCCTTAAAAGGGCCTTTTGCGGGGCATGCCCCAAAGAAAACAGCTCTTTTGCCTGTAAAATAAAAGTACAACCCCCCCCAACATTAAAACCCACCACCCACACACCCCTAATCTAACCCAAACCCCGTTAAATAAACCTAACACTACCCCCCTGAAGATCTTCCTACCTTGAGTCATCTTCACTCAGCCGAGCTGAATTCTTCATCCAATCCGGTTGATGTCTTCATCCAAGCGGGGGCTGAAGAGGTCCATCATCCGGCTGAAGTCTTCATCCAAGCGGGGGCTGAAGAGGTCCATCATCCGGCTGAAGTCTTCATCCAAGCGGGGGCTGAAGAGGTCCATCATCCGGCTGAAGTCTTCATCCAAGCAGGGGGCTGAAGAGGTCTTCCATCCGGCTGAAGTCTTCTATCAATTGGCATCCTCAATCTTCTTTCTTCCGGCTCCATCTTCATCCCGCCGACGCGGAACATCCTTCCTCCACGACGAACTCCAGACGAATGAAGGTTCCTTTAAATGACGTCATCCAAGATGGCGTCCCTCGAATTCCGATTGGCTGATAGGATTCTATCAGCCAATCGGAATTAAGGTAGGAATAATCTGATTGGCTGATGGAATCAGCCAATCAGATTGGAGTTCAATCTGATTGGCTGATCCAATCAGCCAATCAGATTGAGCTCGCATTCTATTGGCTGTTCCGATTGAGCTCGCATTCTATTGGCTGATCCCAAAAGTAGTCAGATTGTGTCGAACTTGCGTTCGGAACATCTGGAGTGACGTAAGAATCGATCTGTGTCGGACTGAGTCTGGCGGATCGATGCTTACGTCACCAGATTTTACTTTTGCCGGTGTGTAGGCCTTGATAATTAAGGCGAATCAGCCTCGCCTCAAATACGCTGCGGAATTCCAGCGTATTTGAGGTTGACGTCTTAATAACTAGGGGTCTAAGTGCTATTGCATTGTATTCTTATCATGCATTTGTTGATTATGCAAATCTACAGTGTTGACTGGTCCTTTAAAGCACGATTTCCCAATGTATGTTTACCAGGTATTGAACAGTTGTGAAACTACAATACAATTAAATATTATCTTTGTACAGTGAAGCTAAAATAACCAATTAAAGAAGTGTCTTTAAGGGACTAAAGTATGTAAGCAGATCCCTCTCTATACACTAGTAAAGTGCCTGATATTATTATGAGTTGTTACTGCTACTGATACTGGTACTCATACAGTTACTTGTGCACATATGATGTTCCTTGTCCCCTTGATTTACAGTTTTGTACATTTTTTTATGCTGCTTTATTGAATATGTTTGTTTTAATTTTGCTGTCATGACAACTGTTTGGCAGTTTTTCTATGAGGGGGTTGGGTCACTATGTGTTTGGTTGTATAAATGTGCTGAATTTTCACAGTATCACTTTGTCTGAGGAAGGGGAGTGTTATCCCCAAAACGTCACATTAAAGCACTGTTATCAAGTAAAGTCCAGAGAGTGCAAGCCTTTCATTGGTATGGATACTTGAATATATATATATATATATATATATATATATATATATATATATATATATATATATATATATATATATATATATATATATATATATATAGAGAGAGAGAGAGAGAGAGAGAGAGAGAGAGAGGGCAAAAGAGAACACTCACCATTATTTTCGTGTCAAACAAAAGTGTTTATTTCCTGTGAATGTTTTCGGGGAGTGACCCCGTCCTCAGACAATTCCAAATAATACAATCAAGTGTACTCACCACTCTGTGAGATTATATGTGTTAGCTGGTTGCAGGCCTCCTCCCCCCCCCCCCGCACGCCGCCATGCCGAAACCGGAAGTGACGGCTGACGTGATCACGCTGAGATCCGGTGGTCTGCCTAGTTTCTATTGGACAATATTATGTAAATAAAACAATTACCATGGTGTAAGATCGTGAACATATAAGTATAAAGAATGTACAATTAGAACAAGTGTACTATAATAACCAAGTGTACAATTTAAAACTTGTTTGGCTATAAAGTGATACCTTAGTAAGTGCCTTATGTGAAGTCCGTTATAGCCTAAGTGTGTTACGATCTTATTGTGTATATCATACTAAATGTGCATATTGAAAATGTGCTTATTAAAAATAAGAACCAGGCAATATCAGTTGGACTGACTTTTATGTATTGTGTCTGCCCCTAGAGGAAATATATAACTAATTCTGAAAGTCAATTCAGTGTTAAAAGGTAAGAAACATATTAATCTTAAATTGGAAGTACGATGTAGGATGTATAAATATAACATGTATATATCCGCTGTTACTATGTATAAATAAATAAATACCTATATATTGGCTCTCCCAATTTATAAAAATAAAACTAAGAGACTATGTATCTATTAATTCTGGAAAAAGGGGGGAAAAAACCTAGATTTGTTATTTGTGTGCACGCCATATAGAGTATAAAGTGTATATTGGGATAATTAGTACTGGATGTAAGAAGGGCTATAATGTCATATATCCATGTGTTAAATCTATATATACAAGTTATATGTTGACTTTTATACAGAGTATGTATAAGAGAGGCAAACCAACTATAAGTAACAATACCAATCTAAATGTGTATTTAGCCCATTAGGAACTAGAATGCCAAGTTCATATGTCCATCTGGCTTCACGGTGGAGGAGAAGTCTCCCTCTGTCACCTCCTCTTGTAAGTGGGGGTACATGATCAATTAATGTATATTTTAAATATTTAACTGAATGTCCTTTAGATAGAAAGTGCCTTGCCACAGGCTGGTCCGATTGCTTCTTATCTATTGCCGTCCTGATCGCTGACCTGTGGTTGACCATTCTCGTACAAAGGTCATCTATTGTTTTACCCAAGTAGAATAGGCCACAGGTGCAATGTAATAGATAGACCACATATTACATTGATTGTATTATTTGGAATTGTCTGAGGACGGGGTCACTCCCTGAAAACGTTCACAGGAAATAAACACTTTTGTTTGACACAAAAATAACAGTGAGTGCTCTCTTTTGCCCTTTATATGATAATTGAGTGGGATGCACCCCGGAGGCACTATGGTATAGTGAGTGCTAGAGGTAAAAAAATAAATAGCAAAGGCTCTATTTTTGTTTAAACAGAGTGATAGCAAAAATGCTAAAAAAAATTATCTGGTACTTTGGGCAAGTTTTTCTCTGAAATTCCTGGTAGTGAATGGGGTTAATTATTCAACCTATAATGTTTGCAAATACTTAAAGGGACACTGAACCCTATTTTTTTCTTTTGGGATTCAGATTCAAGATTAAGCAACTTTCTAATTTACTCCTATTATCAAATTGTCTTCATTCTCTTGGTACCTCTATTTGAAATGCAAGAATGTAAGTTTAGATACCGGCCCATTTTTGGTGAACAACCTGGGTTGTTCTTGCTGATTGGTGGATAAATGCATCCACCAATAAACAAGTGCTTTCCATGGTTCTGAACAAAAAGAATTGCTTAGATGCCTTCTTTTTCAAATAAAAAAAAGCAAGAGAATGAAGAAAAAATGATAATAGGAGTAAATTAGAAAGTTTCTTAAAATGGCATGCTCTATCTGAATAACAAAAGAATTTTTTTGGCAACAGTGTCCCTTTAATAGAGCATTACCATCACAATTTCCAAAAATATAAAAGAATATCTCCCTAAAAAAAAAATATTTGCAAGATAAAAATTTCCTAACTTCCTATTAAAATAAAAAACCTAACATTACAGTAAAAATAAAAAAATAAAAACTAAGATTACATAAAAAAAAGAAAATCTGATATTGCCAAAAATAAAAAAATCTAAGATTACAAAAATGAATAAACCAAATTCCAAAATATCCAAAATATCCAAAATAAAAAAATTAAACCTAATCTATAACCCCTATGAAAACAAAAAAGACACCCCAAAAACAAACACCTCCTAATCTAACACTAAACTACCAATATCCCTAAAGTGATTGGCTCTTTTACTTTTAAAAATTACAAATTACCCCCTAAAATAAAACCCTCACCCATTCAACCCCCCAAAGTAAAAAAACTAACTTTAAAAAAACCTAAGCTGCCAATTGCCCCTAAAGAGGCATTTGTATGGGCATTGCCCTTAAAAGGATAATCAGCTCTTTTGCTGCCCATTAAAATAAAAAAGCCCTAACCTAAAAAACAAATACCACGCAAAAAATAAAACAAAAACCTAACTCTAATTCCGAAATAGGTACTCACCATTCCTGAAGTCTGGCATTGAAGGTGTTCTTCCAGGCGACTCCATCTTCATTCATCTTCTTTCTTCATCCGGAGAGAAGGCGGCGCGTAGCAAAGGCAACGCAGAGCAGGAACGGCGGCCCCGGAGACATCCAGACATCCAGCATGGAGGATCCTCTTTATGCAATCGTTGCCACACACTGAGGATTGAATGCAAGGTACCCATTTTATATTGGGGTACCTTGCATTCCTATTGGCTGAAATTTTCAAATCAGCGAATAGGATGAAAGCTGCTTAAATCCTATTGGCTGATTTGAACTTAAAGTTAGAAACTAGAGTTAGTTTTTTTTTATTTTCGGGGGTTGGGTGGGTGGTGAGTTTTACTTTTAGGGGACTATTGGATGTTTAGTGTTAGATTGGGGGGTGTTTTTATTTTGGGGTGGCTTTTGTGTTTTTATAGGGGTATTAGATTAGGTTTAATTTTTTTTTTTTTTGATAATTTGGTTTATTATTTTTTGTAATCTTAGATTTTTTTATATTTTTGTAATATTAGATTTTCTTTTTTTATGTAATCTTAGGTTTCTTTTTTAATTTTTACTGTAATGTTAGGTTTTTTTATTTTAATATGAAGTTAGGATATTTTTATTTTGCTATTTATTTCTTTTAGGGAGATAGTCTTTTATTATTTTCGGTAATGGTAGATTATTTGGGGTTAAATTAGGTGGTGTTAGGTTAGGGGGCTTAGTGATTAGATACTTTGCGATGTGGGTGAATGGAGGATTAGGGGTTAATCACTTTATTAGTTAGATTGCGATGTGGGTGAATGATGGATTAGGGGTTAATCACTTTATTAAGTAGATTGCGATATGAGTGAATGGCAGATTAGGGGTTAATCACTTTATTAGGTAGATTGCAATGTGGGTGTATGGCGGATTAGGGGTTAATCACTTTTTTAGGTAGATTGTGATGTGGGGGGTTGGCGGTTTAGTGGTTAATAACTGTACATGGTAGATTGCGATGTGGGTGTTGGCGGTCTAGTGGTTAATAACTGTATAAGGTAGATTGCGATGTGGGGGTTGGCGGTTTAGTCGTTAATAACTTTATTAGGTAGATTGCGATGTGAAGGGTTGGCGGATTAGGGGTTAATGTTGAAATGTGGGGGATGGCAGTTTAGAGGTTAATACACTTTAATATTAGTTGCGATGTGGGGGATGGCAGATGTAGGGGTTTTAACGTGTCAGGTTTATTTTTTGGAGGGGGGGTTAGACTTTTAAGGGCGATGTAACTTTTTTTTGTTTTTTACTTAGGTGCCAGCAGATCATATACTGCAGTTTATTACCTGATGGCGCTGTATTTGTAATCTCGCCTATTATTTGTAGCTTTGTTATACAATGTTGCAAAACACTGCTGCCATAGAGAACTAAACACATGTGTACACTCCTGAGATCTTATGAGCCTACCTAGCTTTACTCTTCAATAACAGATACCAAGAAAACAAACAAGCAGTTTGATAACAGAAGTAAATTAGACAGTTGTTGCTCTATCTAAATCATGAAAGTTTAATTTTGACTATAATTTCCCTTTAAAGCAATGTTGTATATGTTGCAAATACAAAACCATCAAACAAACTTGAAAATTAGAATATTAGATTTGGTAACTATTGAGATATGTTACCAATTGCAAGCAATGTTATGGCCTTTTCCTTAAACTATAATCATCTATTAACACAATAGTACACAAAAAAAACAAAACAGCAAGTTAAATTTTAAATAGTTGTAAAGTATTCACTTACAACTAAACACGATTCTGTTCACCTTGTGTTTTTAAAGGGATAGAAAGGTAAAAACTGAAGTGTTAGAATTATGTGGTATGGTACAATTTTTGACATGATACGCTTGCCAAACATCACTGAATGTGGACAGCATACGCTGTCTGTATTCAGCATTGCACAAGCAGATTCCTGGCCCATCGGCCGCTAGCAGGGGGTGTCAATCAAATTGCTGTACGCAGCCTCAGAGGTGGCGTATGAGTTAAGGAGCAGCGGTCTATAGACCGCTGCTCCTAATCTCCTGTTTCCCGCTAGCCTGAAGGCTCGCATGGAAACAGGGGGAATTGGCCCAATTCGGCCAATAATAAATTGATCCCATAGTCTTCACTGACACAACATACACTATAGCCAGCTATCTGAGCTGGCATGGTATTTTAATCCTGAAGTTCTAGTGCCATGTTGCATATGTGCATATGCAGCTGAAACTCTAACCACTTTTGATAGAGGCATCATTTCTAATTGAAGTATATTGCAAAAATTCCTCTATTTAAAACTGAAATGCACCCATGCACAGTTTAAATTTGACCTTTTTATCCCTTTAATTCACACACTTATTTTTAAAATGTATTAAAAATATTGGGCTAGATTACAAGTGGAGGGCTAATGTAACGTGCGTCCATAAACGTTAAATAACCAGCAATTAAAAGTGGCCGGTTAATGCTACCGCGAGGTTGCAGTAGCAATCTGTGCTCCGAAAACTAACTAGAGACCAGATCTCTGGTTAATTTTAAAAATGTCCCCCAGTTTTCCCAAAAATATAGAGTATTTACTTATATTAACACATAAATATATATGTATATACTCATATTTACACTTTGCTGCCCATTGATGTGCGACTTACCACCTTCACTGCGCTAGGTTCTCTGCCCTGTCTATCGGCATGAGAACAAGACTCCCATTGGAGCCTATGGAAGCACACTATCGTGAGCACAAAGCTTCCATGCAATGCAAATGCAAGGTCATGTTCTGATTCTGCTTGACTTTGTGTGCGCTGGTATTGCAAGTGGATTGCAAATATCGCTCTCACAAAAGTGCAATTTTGCACTCCACTTGTAACATAGGTCTTTATGTTTTAATCCCTTTTTTGTTTCACAACATAATCTACTCTTTTTAAGGTTTTGAGAGAGCTTATAGGTGTATCCTTGGTTCAGTGCTTCCCTGAACACATTTTCTAAAGTTATTTGATACAAAGCACCCAAGCCCTTTATTCACATGAAGGTTGTTAGTAAAACATTATGTATAAGGCATATATAGCTGACTTATATTATTTAATTGTTGTACCATTGTTAAATACATAGGGGCCTATCTATCAAGCTCTGAATGGAGCTTGATGCCCCGTGCTTCCGGCAAGCCTGCAGGCTCGCCAGAAACAGCAGTTATGAAGCAGCAATCACAAAGACCGCTGCTCCATAACCTGTCCGCCTGTTCTGAGCAGGCAGACAGACATCGTCGGAATTCAACCCGATCGAGTACGATCGGGTTGATTGACACCTCCCTGCTAGCGGCCCATTGGCCGCGAGTCTGCAGGATGTGGCGTTGCACCAGCAGCTCTTGTGAGCTGCTGGTGCAATGCTGAATACGGAGAGCGTATTGCTCTCCGTATTCAGCGAGGTCTGGCTGACCTGATCCACACTGTTGCATCAGGTCCGCCAGACTTTGTTAAATAGAGGCCATAGTGAAGAGTTACACTTAAATGAACTAGCTATACTGAAACCTCAGACATATTAAAAAGCCAACTTTGTAAAACTGTTTCTCCTTAAGTTCTGTACACAACCATTTCCAATAAACCATTTTAGATTTGCATCCGAAAATATCTAAATGTTTTTAAAAACATTGCAGGGACTACCAATATCAATAGTTAAATAAAAAAATAAAATTAAAAAAAAAAAAAAAAAAAAAAAAAAAACGAACAAAACAAACACCTTAGTATCTGCACCACAAACTACATTATTTTGTGATTCACCTGCATTAACATAATAGATAAATAAAAACTTGGATACAAAAATAAACAGTTCTCAGGATTAACCTCTTCATGCCCGGGGCATGCAGAATAACATAGGGTGTTCCATGCTGGCCTACGAGCATTAAGCGGTTTGTCAGATAAAGTGTGAGGAGCACTGTAAACTATATAAATCAATATATATATATATGTATATATATATATAATTATTCATCTATATATGAAACTACTTTGATATAAAATCTGAACTGTAATATCACAGACCTACTTATTAAAGTCCTGAAAATAGACTCCATGGGGCCAAATTATCAAGCTCAGAATGGAGCTTGATGTCCCTGTTTCCTTCAGGATCGCCGGAAACAGCAGTTATGAAGCAGCGGTCTAAAGACTGCTGTATAACTTATCCGCCTGCTCTGAAGCTGTGGACATCAATCCGCCCGATCCTATACGATCGGGCTGATTGACACCCCTTGCTAGCAACCGATTGGCCATGAATCTGCAGGGGGCGGCATTACAAAAGCAGTTCACAAGAACTGCTTGTGCAATGATTAATGACTTCCGAAGAACTTCTAAGAGTCTTTTCATTGTCTAAAGAAATTGGAATCTCCAAATAAAATTACCTTCAACAGCGTCCTACTAAATAACCAACCTTCTGTGGTGAGAGTAGACAGCAATTCTACCTATACTCAGAATAACACGGAGATTTAACTATTTCTCACTTTAGAGTTAATTAATACAGGCTGGGTCAGTATACAAAAATATAGACTATGCCTTATCAGGACAAATGTACTACATTTAAAATTGTGCTTTTAAAGTTTAAATTGTTTATGTAACATACATATAGTTAATATACCTCAGCACTATATACATGTACCAATATACATATATATAAGTCTAGGATATATATCTCATGCCTAGCACATATACTAACTATGAAATGACTTATATATGTGATAACTATATTTATAATAGTTGACAAATTCTTTTTAGAATAAATGACGTTTATTACGTAGATGTATAGAGGTTTTGAAATGACTAACATACATATGGGAAATAGATTATACTCTGACTAATAGCATAGATATGTTTTCATGCACTCAAATATTATTAACAAATGTGCACAGATAAATGAATATAGTTATATCAAATAGTCAATAAGACTCAAATATATCTATAATAATTATTTACAACAGACTTCCAGTGACATGCTGTCATAGGAGGCAGGTGAGGCAGCGCCTCACCTGTCCTATGTGTGTAATTACAGTTTTTTTTATAATCTTTTAATAATAAATAATAATACATTTTTAAGTTTTTAAGTTTTTTTTTTTTTGTATTTCCAAGGGAACCCCCCCTACCCCCCCACCCCCTGCCGCTGCCACCATCATGCAATTTAACTACTAACTACTACTTAGTCTCTAGCGCTGATTCCATACATCCATATTGCACAAGGAAGGAGAGGCTATGAGCCGTTCAGCTCCCCTCCTTTTGCGCAATATGGATGTATTGGAGCTAATGAGCCTCTAGAGACTGCCACCCAGTGGCGCATATGCTTAAGTCTCTCTAGATGTTGGCCGTATATAGCTCCCATCGGAGGCTGCTCTATAAACAGCCGCAGCCTCTGGAGCCCAGCCCCAGCCAGCCATCAGCACTTGCGTGAGTCGTCGTGGCGTCATCAAGCCTCAAGGAGGTATCGGGAGGCGCGGAGTGAAAGAGAGAGCACGCCACGGCAACTGGTTGAGGAGAGGACAGAGGTCGAGGACACAATAAGCCTGCCCTGGAGTGGATTATTTTTATATATGAATTTGTCACAGCCTTCCTGAGCAGGTCAGTGTCTCTGAGCAGTGAGCTGAGCCGTATAGCAGCGTCGCGACTAGTGACATCTCCTCTACAAGGCCCAAGTTGTTAGGTAGGTCCCTATGAGAGCTTCTAGATACATAGCTAAGTGGCTGCACAGTGGGTAATCATATTAGCTTTACTGGCTGCATAGCATCTCATCCTAGTAGGTTTGTAGATAACATAATTGATAGGTGCAGAATATATTCAAGGAGCTTCTTCCTTTGCACACCCTGCCCCTACTCTGCTCACCAGTTACTGGTGCTGCCCAAACCTACAGGCACAGAAGCCTTTGGGGAATGGGTGTGAATATGACAAAATACACATGCCTATTATTCTCCTGTTAAACTTTGCTTCCCATAGATCTTTATTTCTAGCTGTTATCTGTTGTTTAAGGTCTCTACAGGGATACAAACTATTGTCTTAGCAGTATAGTAACATAACAAATGTGTGTATCAAATTCAAATGCCCCAGGTAGTACTCACCTGACGCACCTGGGCAGAACTCTCAGTAAACTGGCATCACATCCTCTGAAATAAGCAGTAGTGCCCCTTCCCACAGAGCAGACTGGACACAAAATCCACTAAGGATTAACCACAAATATAAAAGCCAGAACATACATGATCAGTCACCCAGTCACACACAAAAAGCATAGGATGAAGGCTTTAGTTGGCCAGCAAGGAAGACTGAAGTTCACCCGAGTACTGGAGGTGCATGAGTGGAGTTCTTGGACTTATCCTCTCTTGGTCAATAACTAATTCAATTCTCTATTATGTTTTATTATTTTCTAAATGTGACTTAGTGTCAGCTATTTGCAGCTTTTATTGCATACATTTTTCTTCTAGTTGTAGTGTGTCAGGTCTGCTCTGGGGATACTGCCTGTGTCAGATAATGGGCACTAGTGTATTCTGAAAGTGCTGCCCAGGTTAGGAAAATATATATACTGTAGCATTCATAGTCTCCCTAATGCTGTTATTCTTATATTTATTAAGATACACGTTATCCTGTTACATCAATTATTGCTGTGAAGTATTCTGTGTATGTGGACAGAGCCAGGTAAATTAAGATATATTGTATTATAGGACAATGTTTAAGCAAGCATCCTATCACTCTAATTTATGTGTGTATGGATTAACCGCATATTGTATGTGATAATATAGTACCTTAATGACCAATATGTCATGCAATGTGACACAAGAGCAATATTTCTAGTACACACCAGATCTAATTTGCATCTATCAATTTGTTCAGTAATCTGTATAATGAAAAGGAGAATTTCTGTAACTACCCACAGAACTGGTAGTGTGCACAGGGCTAGGAGCAGCATCAGAATCATTGTCACAATAATAATATGCATGAATTGGCGGACATTGTTGACTGAACTTGTGGCAGGGCCAGGCTATTACTTGGAGGTCAAACTACAGGGATGTAGCAAAAGTGTAAAATAAAAAGGATGTACAGTTAGAGTTAGGCCTAGCAGGCAATGACAGCATAGTCAGGATGGCAAGGAGGGGAGACTAGCAACTGGGGGACATAGAGTAAGTATATGTAGGGGGCTCAGTGAGGACCCTGTAACTGTAAATAGCCAACTAAGTGTCACTGTGGAAGTCTATGCAAATACTAAAGAGCAATTATCTAATTTCCTTCATTCTCTTGGAATCCTTTGTTGAAGAAACATCAATGCACATGGGTGAGCCAATAACATGAGGCATATATCTGCAGCCACCATTCAGCAGCTCCAGAGATTACCTAGTTATGCTTTTCAACAAATGATACCAAGAGAACAAAACAAATGAGATAATAGAAGTGAATTGGAAAGTTGTTTAAAATTACTTGCTCTCTTTGAATTATGAAACAAACAATTTGAGTTTCACGCCTTAAAGCTGTAGTTCAAAGGGACATAAAGAGTAATAATACAATGCTCTAGTGTATTACAGCATTTTGCTTGCAAAGAAATTTGTGTTTAAAGGGACATTCCAGTCAATATTTAAATGTACATAGATTAATAACATATTTCAATAGAAACATATTTACAATAAACCTTTATTAGCAAAAATGCTTCTAGTAAAAGTTATCACTGTTTTAGTGTTAACATTTTTCTCTGCACTTGCATGTGAAGCATAGCTAGATATTGTCAGTGCACACACATTTTAAATACTTCAGCTGCTCAGAGCATCAGTGGGGCTTGTATAACATCAACAATTAACAAATTGAGTCATTACCAGATGGTACAAGCACCTTAGGCTCTCTGAACAAGTGTTGTGTTTAAAATGCTGGTACACTTTTGAAACAGCTATAGCTTTTATTAGGAGCATTTTTGCTAATGCATGTATATTACAAAATTGCTTCTGTTCAATACCAAAATGCACCCATGTGGTTTCCAATTTTGACTGGAATATCCCTTTAACCCCTCCAAAGGTACAGGCAAGTAATAGTGCAAACAAATAACTGCGGCTCCCTCAGGAATTTTATTATTCTTGCTCTCATTATAAATGTATATTTGTATATTCTTTAAAAGCTATTTTCCATGGGATCTTCTTTTCCTGTGTATAAAAACACTTAGTAAAATCAGATGTTTACTAGGTTGACCAGTTTTCCAAGACACCATTTAAAGGGACATGAAAACCATATGTTTTCTTTCATGATTTAGAAAGCATGCGATTTTAAATAACTTTCAAATTTACATCTAATATCTACTTTTCTTCATTCTTTTGATATCCTTTGTTGAAAATCATATCTAAATATGCTCAGTAGCTGCTGATTGGTGGCTGCATAGATACCTCATGCGATTGGCTCACCCATGTGCATTGCTATTTCTTCAACAAAGGATATCTAAAGAATGAAGGCGTATCCTAATTTTAGCCACTGCCTCACCAGACTCTGATGTCACCGCACGTCACTGCAGACTTCTACTTATGCTTACATGATTATGTGTATGTGTATGATATAAAGTTGACTACAAAGTGTAACAAAATATACAATCAGAATATGAAATGAAATTATACTATTAAAATCTCTCTGACTGACTTTTGATTTTGAGGACTTCCGTTTGGGGGTGGAGCCTGTATGAGAACGTTTGTCAGCTGCATCATTCTCGTGTTCTGGGCTGCATGAAAGAAGACATGGTTACCCTTACTACAAGCCCTTTAGTTCACAGGAATTCAGTGAACTAGTTTGGGCACCAAGCTATTTGACTTGATTGTAGCTTGTAGCCGAAGTCACACACTTGCTGAGACGGATGTGGTAGCGCACGTTGCTCTGGGTAGCCGAAAGGCATCTAAAAGTTTGTGTCGAGGTGGAGCCAGGGGAAACCAGAGAGTAGCTCAGTAAAAGTTGGAAAGTAAGCCCCAATAAACAGAGTCTGTATATCTTATGGGCTGTGGCTGTAGCTACAAGAATTTCCAGGGGGACGGGTCATCCTCGTATGTGTGCTGCTTGAGGTGGGCGAGTTGGATACTGGAGGGTTCTGGACCCAGTTCGCCAACCCCGCGACCCAGACGAGCTAGAGTTCCAAGGGCCCCTGGATGCTATTCTATGCTTCGCTTCCCTTCTACCTGTAATTACTTCAAAACCGCAAGTACCGGATTTCCCCGCTATCCCAATTTGTGTTCTGGGATTGAAGTTTACGGTGCAAGTCTGCATCTTTCTGCCATCAGAGGACTGTCTGTGTGCAATCTCTGCCTCATAAAGGGTGTCATCTTGCTTTGTATTTGAATAATTTTTTAACTTTAAAGGGAGCCTCATCTGCAGTGGCTGCCTTCTCTATATTCAGCAAATAGGGAACACACAACTCTCTCCCTGTAATTCCGTATAAAGCTATGCTCATACTACTGGCGTCCCCAGGAGATTTATCATTTTAATCTAGGAACTGCTATTGTGTATTCACTCTATTTGGTAACCACAGTAGTGCTATGATGATCTAATTTTTCCCTGAATTGTTATATTGAATTGTCATATTCTATTTTCTAATTGTTATATATATGCTGTTTCCTATGCAGTGAAAAGATATTTTGCTATATTCTCTGCTGACAGAATATGTTTTAATAAGGAAATATTGTTTGATTGGTCCGTGGGTTGGTCTTGTCTCCCCAGCTTAATACCTTGGTACACATACCATTGAGTTCTTGGGCTTTCTGATTATAAAATTATTATGGCTATTATAGCTAATAGACTTAACACATTTCTCCACATAATTATGCACCCTGATCAAACAGGGGTTATGTATGGTAGAAATGTAACCATGAATCTATGGAAAGTTGAAATAGACCTTGATTGTTTTTTAAATAAAAATATTTCCCCTAAGAGTAATAACCAAAAATCAGGTAAAGATATGGCTTTACGAACAGTCGATGCCGAGAAGGCTTTCGATTCTATTTCCTAGGACCATCAATTTCACTCACTATTTTAATTTGGTTTTAATGGTAATTTTTTACAATTCATTATAAATGTTTATAAGAATCCTTTCTCTTTTCTTCATATTAATGATAATCTGTCTACTAAAATTCCTCTAGGCCATGGAACCCATCAAGGCTGTCCTCTTTCCCCTCTCCTTTTCAATATTTCTATCGAACCCTTAGCCATCTGATTACATCAACAACTTGGTGGGATAAGATTTGATTCTAAATGTCTTAAAATTCTTTTATATGCAGATGATCTTTAAATTTTTTTGGAAGATTTAACTAAAACTATCCCCCAAATTCTAAATATGTTTTCTATCTTTAGTTCTTTTTCGGGTTATAAGATAAATGTTTTAAAAAGCGAACTCCTATGGATTAAGAAACATAAAGATAGTTATGTTAATCAACCCTTTAAAACAACTGATCATTTTAAATATCTGAGAATTTTCCTTCCCAAAACCCCCAAGCTATGGTACAATTTAAATTATCCCCAAATATTTCAGAAAGCAATTTTAGATCTTAAAAACTGGGGTGTGTTTCCTCTTTCGTTGACTGCAAAAGTAAACCTCATTAAGGTAATTATATTTCCTCGTATATTATACTTACTCCACAATTTACCCCTGTTTATCTCTAACCAAGAGATTCAAAAGTTTACCCCCGCCCGCTCTCAATATCTCTGGAATAACCATAAGGCACGCATTTCCATTTCTAAAGTCAAAGAGGCATGAATGCTGGTTTGTCTCTTCCTGATATTAAGTTATACAATGTGACTACACTAGTCAAGATTGCCCTAGATTGGCTTACAGAATCAAATAGAGTTTCTCCTATCGAGATTGAAAGTGAGTTAATATCTCCTTTTTTTTTAAAAAAAGCTATTTTTCATTGTCCTATAAAAAATCTTTCGGTAAATATAGCAAATGTAATATCTATTAAAAATGTTGTTATTGCTTGTCAAATAATGTGTTTTTTACTAAACATAGATTTTAGATTTTCTCTCCTATTAACTATACAAGGGTATCCTGAATTTTTACCAGGGATACACCATGTGGTTTTCAATTATTGGTTTTCTAAAGGGCTCAAATATATTTATCAAATACTTTCTTCTTCCGGGCAAATTATTTCCTTCCAGGATGTACTTCATTCTTTTGGAATCCCTAGAGCAAATCTATTTGCTAATTTTCAAATACGCCATTTCATTAGTTCACAGAACTGGAATTTTGATTCCCTCTATCGGTGGTCTGAGATTAACGAATGTATTAAACAAATTACAGCAGGCAAATATTCAATTTCTCTCATGTATAACATTATGCTCACTAAACAGGGCCAAATCCACTCTAGCAAAATACTTTCCAGATGGCTTCACCATTTTCCCTTTTTTAGAAACCTTTCATATAAAATATAGTTTTTGATCTTTAGAATAGCTATCAATTTGTACAGGCTGGAAAGAATCACACATTAAATTAATTCACAACATATATCTAACTCCTAGTAAATTCTCCAAGTTTTATACTAATACAAAATATTGTTGCGTTAAATGCCGAGCAGAAAACACTGATGTCCTCCACCTTTTTTTTCTCTGCCCCAAGATATACCAATTTTGGAGAAAAGTTAATTTTTGGTATAATAAACTTTTCAAGGATAATTTAAATATCCAAGCCTATCATGTAATATTTCTGCTGCATTTCAATTTGGAAGTCAATGGACCAGTGAATTATAACATTTTAAACTCTATAATATTGGTGGTTAGATATTTGATTCTGAAAAATTGGAAAAACCCACTCCTGGCCAGCTTCTCTTGTTTTCTCCTCCATCAGTTGGTCTTTGAGATACAAAGTACGGATCCTGCCCAAGAAAGTAAAATTCAAGAACACTTTATGAAATGGCTCCCAATAATTTAAACATTTCCTCTTCTGATCCAAAAACAGACTTTGAGCTCCCTATTTTATACCAATTTCTATTTAGAATTGGTTAATGTGGGTCTTTTTCCATGCTCTTGGTCCATGAATCCTCTCTGAACCATTTAGAATAATATCTTTGCCCGGGGCTGGAGAGAGTGGGAGGTAGAGATGACTTTTCCCCTCCTTTTCCTCTTTTTTTCCTTTTCCTTTTTATTTGCTGTTTGTTATTCTTTTTTATAAATATATCTGAGAAAATTTTCCGAAACATCTAAAAAAAAAGAAAGACACTTGAATGTTATGTTTCTCTAACATATGTTGTCTTATCTCAAATATCAACCTTATTGGTTTATCATAAAATTATTTTTTATGGAGTCTGTTGATCTCTTTAAATGATCTAGATAGTCGATCCTTTTGTGATATTTGTAACATAAAGGTTTTTTTTAATGTAAAAATGTATGTTTGTTACATGCTTCTATTTTTGACCTATTTTTTTCTTTGTCTATTTTGTTTCAGCATTCAAGATCCGGATGTATAGACGCCTAAGTGTTCTCTGTAAGACTAGGGAAGATTTAATCCCCTGTCATTGTCTATACGGCTTTATTAAACTAATGATACTGTAAAATGTTTTGGATTATAAAATAAAATCATTAAAAAAAAAATCTCTTAATCATCATTAAAATAACATATTGCTAAAATATTATTTGTAATTCCTTAATCACCAAGTATAAATATAGCTCTCAAATACATCCCTGGAGATATAACCTACATATTGAATCCTATACATTTAAAATGTTTATGTGTATTATATAGATATTACCAGATATTATTATTATTATTATACTTTATTTATTAAGCGCCAACATATTCCGCAGCGCTGACCATGGATACAATTCATTTAAATAAAACAATACAAGACTTGTAAGATACAGGACAAAATTTACAAACACATACAGGGATTGAGGGATTGAGGGCCCTATTCCCATGGGAATTTACAATCTAGAAGGGTAGGAGGTTGAGAAACAGGAGGTGAGGACTGCAAGATTAAGAAAGATGTTAATGCAGAGTTAGATGAGGAAAATCTTAGGTAAGTGAAATTAATTTATTATTGAGTTGGGTGGTAGGCTTCCCTGAACAGAAAAGTCTTCAGGGAACATTTAAAGGAAGAAAGATTAGGGCAAAGCCTGACAGCACGAGGGAGAGTGTTCCAGAGGGTAGGTGCTGCACGACAGAAGTCCTGAGAGTAGGTGATATTTGCGGATGCAAGGAGAAGGTCATTGTTGGATCTTAGTGGATGGGCTGGAGTATACTTGCGTATTAGAGAGGATAGGTAGAGGGGAGCGGCGTTGGTGAGAGTTTTGTATGTAAGGGTGAGAATTTTGAATTTGATTCTGCTAAGAATGGGGAGCCAATGAAGGGACTCACAGAGAGGTGCAGCAGATACAGATTGACGGGAAAGGTGGATCAGCCTGGCAGAGGCATTTAGGATGGATTGAAGGGGGGAGAGGCGGGAAAGAGGAAGGCCAGCGAGTAGGTTATTGCAGTAGTCAAGTCGGGAGATAACAAGGGAGTGGATTATTTGCTTTGTGGTGTCAGCGCTCAGAAAAGGACGAATTTTGGAAATATTGCGACAGGATGTAGAAAGCGATTGGATATGGGGGACGAAGGATAGGTTTGAGTCAAGTGTGACTCCGAGGCAGCGGACTTGGGGTGATGGGGAAATGGTGATGCCGACAACAGGGATAGAGAAGTCAGAAGTCGGCGTAGAGCTTGAGGGGGGATTAGAAGGAGCTCAGTCTTGGACATGTTAATCTTTAGGTGGTGAGAGGACATCCAGGAAGAAATACCAGATAAGCAGTTGCTGACATGAGAGAGGATAGAGGGAGTGAGAGCAGAGGTGGAGAGGTAGAGCTGGGTGTCATTAGCATAGAGGTGATATTTGAAGCCATAACTGTTGATAAGTTTACCCAGCGAAGAAGTATAGATTGAGAAGAGTAGAGGACCCAGAACAGATCCTTGAGGTACTCCAACAGACAGAGGCATAGGAGAGGAGGAGTCGCCGGCAAATGACACAGAAAAAGACCTGTGAGAAAGATAGGAGTGAATCCAGGAAAGAGCAGTGTCACAGAGGCCAAAAGAGCTAAGGGTCTGTAGGAGGAGGGGGTGGTGAACTGTGTCGAAGGCAGCTGAGAGGTCAAGTAAGATGAGTATAGAGTAGTGGCCAATATTTTTAGCATAGAGAAGATCGTTTGTGACCTTGGTAAGGGCAGTCTCAGTTGAGTGTTTTGAGCGGAATCCGGATTGCAGTGGGTCAAGCAAGGAGTTGGCGGACAGGAAGTGGGTTAGGCGATTGTAAACTAGTTTTTTAAGGAGTTTTGATGTTAGTGGAAGCAGTGATATGGGGCGGTAGCTTTCAGGAGAATTAGGGTCGAGGGAGGGTTTTTTGAGTATGGGAGTGACTTTTGCGTGTTTTAAAGAAGATGGGAATGAGCTGGTAGAGAGAGATAGGTTGAAGATGTGGGTAAGAGCAGGAGTGAGCGTGGAAGATAGGGAGGGTATTAGATGGGAAGGGATAGGGTCGAGTGGGCAGGTAGTGAGGCGTGAGGAAGATAGTAAGGAAGAAACTTCATTCACAGTGGCTGGATGGAAGATATACAATTATACACATATCTAACATTAAAGAGACAGTCAAGTCCAAAATAAACTTTCATGATTCAAATAGGGCATGCAATTTTAAACAACTTTACAATTTACTTTTATCACCAATTTTGCTTAGTTCTCTTGGTATTCTTAGTTGAAAGCTAAACCTAGGAGTTACATATGGTAATTTCTTAGACCTTGAAGCCCGCCTCTAATATGAAAGCATTTTGACGGTTTTTAACCAATAGAGGGCGTTAGTTCATGTGTGTCATATAGATACCATTGAGCTCACGCAAGTGAACTTACCTAGGAGTCAGCACTGATTGGCTTAAATGCAAGTCTGTCAAAAGAACTAAAATAAGGGGGCAGTTTGCAGAGGCTTAGATACAAGGTTATCACAGAGGTAAAAAGTGTATTAATATAACTGTGTTGGTTATGCAAAACTGGGAAATGGGTAATAAAGGGATTGTCTATATTTTTTTTTTTTTTAAATCTTTATAACAAAACAAGAAAAGAATTTGTATCAATAATACAACGTTTGTCAAAAAAGCACAAAACAAAATGCTTAGAATAGCATAACAGAATCAATATGAAATACACTTAGAAAAGCTATCCCTAAAATATAGATGACAACACAATATAATAAGCCTCGTTAATTTTCTGTTTTTAAAATTGAATCAAAGATTCCAGCACATAATGAGGACCGCCATCACCCACAGACCAAGACAGGTCCGGTCAGAACAAGAACACGCAAAAACAAAACAAAACAAAAAAAACCCTGAAAAGAACAAACACAAAAATAAATAAATATATAATTTCCCTCTTCCCACCACCTCGGTCCGGCCCCCATCCCCCCGTCACCCCTACTCGGAACCAGCCACCCACTCTTCAGGGAAACGCCCTGCATGTATATTCATCAAAACATATTCAGACCTACTGAATGGTTTAATCAGCTTCTTTTGAACTATAAGTGGTAATGTCACTATAAACACCTCCCATTTCTTGAAGAAACCAGGCAAATATTCCTTTTGTGGATAAGCTATATTAAATTGTTCTGAAGTGAATTGAGAGATTAAAGCCTCTTTAAAGTGGCAGATTTTAGGAGCACAACATGCCTTCCATAGTTTAAGGATAAGATTACGCCCTGTTAGAATAATTGTATTTATAAGTCTGTAGTTTTTAACTACACCTTGGGATTTCACCAGGAAGAAAATCTCTATTGGTATTAAATCATGCTCCAAATGTAAAACAACATTCATCCAGTAAATCATTTTTTTCCAGAACTGTTGGATTATTGGGCAACCCCAAAAACAGTGGAACAGATCTGCATCCGTTGCCATGCATTTGGAGCAGAGAACCCTTGATTTATACCACTTGGATAGAATTCCCGGAGTGAGATACCTCTGAAGACTTATTTTGATCTGGGATTCTCTCCAAGATGTTGGCACCCAACTTTGTAAGATTAATTTAAAGCTATCCATGATAGTCTGTTCATTTATATCTGGAAATCTGGTAGACCACTTTGCTACCATATCGCTCACTTGCAGGCAGGATGCCTTTTGCATTAAGAGTAGATATAGAGGTGAGATTGCATGCAGACCTGATGAGTAAATATAAATCCTACTCTGCAATTCTCCTAACGACCAGTTTGCCCCATATTTGTTAAGTAGCTCTTGAAGGAAATGCCGGACCTGAAGGAATGCATAAAATTCACGTGATCTTATGTCAAATTTATTTGCTATTTCTGCAAAAGTTGTTGGATGGCCCTCTGTGCCCAAAATTTGGCTCATAACTTTTAGGCCTTTTAACTCCCAGTCCTGAAAAATCCGATTTGACATTCCAGGACTAAAGCTAGGGTTACCACAAATAGGTAAATACTGGGAGACATAAGGAGAACAGTCCAATTCAACACACAATCTCTGCCAAGCCACTATAACATTCTTAAGCATAGATAAGTAGAATATATTCGAGGGGAGTGACGTCAAAGGGCAGTGAAGTAGGGCCTTCAATTGAAAAGGAGACACTAAACTGGATTCCCATATAAAAGAAGAAATTTGATCTTTTTCGGTTATCCAATCCAATGCAAATCTAGCAACAATAGATAAGTTGTAAGCTTGAATATTGGGTAGTGCTAAACCGGCTGACAATTTGGAATTCATAAGTCGATGACAAGCAATCCGCGGATTCGCATCTTTCCAAAGGAATTTAGAACAATTTTTTTTTATATATAACAATATCTTTCTTATGTAGAAACAATGGAATATTTTGAAAAATATATAGTAATTTGGGAAAGATGATTGTTTTTATCAATACTACACGGGCTGATAGAGATATGAGAAGTGAAGACCAATCCTCTAACTTCTTTTTACATTGTTCTAAACAGGGTACGTAATTTAATTTATACCATTCCTCTGGATTATTAGATAGCTGAAGGCCTAAATATGTTATATGGGACACCTCAGAAAAGGGGTGGTTACTTCTAAATGCAGGATGCTTATGCAGCCATAATAATTCGGATTTCAATATGTTTACTTTATATCCAGAGAGTTGCCCAAACTTTTGGATAATATCCTGTAGGATTGGCAATGTAGTCTTAAGATTAGATAGGAATAAGAGCAAGTCGTCAGCGTATAGAAGCAGAACCAATTTCTCACCAGCCAGTGAAATGCCGTCCACCTCCTGGCGCAATAATAACGCCAAAGGTTCCAGACAGATATTGAATAGCAGGGGAGAGAGTGGACAACCTTGTCTGGTTCCTCTATGCAAAGTAAACCGTTGAGAGGTCATGTTATTAACAATGACCGCCGATGTAAGGGCACTGTATATCAATCGAATATAGTTATTAAAATAGTCTGCAAGCCCGAATTGATCTAAGGAAAAGAGCAGAAAAATGAAGCAGCAAGGGGCCCAACAGAACTTCATGCCTACTCTTGGACACGCACAGAGTCACTCTCACCTGCTGTAACTAGGCGGTATATGAGGGCTTTAATCAGACCCTCCGGGCACCCGACAACCCCGCGCCCCAGACTGTAAGGTTGCCTGCTAGGTCTCTGTGCTCTTCTGCCTCGTAGTGGTCTCACCTGGGGCAGCGGGTCTTGTTGCTTCACAGCGCCAGCAGACTGCTAAGATACACAGCCAAAGATCCTCCGTCATGGAGCCGCACACCACAGGTACACACTGATTGCAGCACGGACCCGTAATTCCTCACAGCAGCGTCCGGGTATGTCCGGTGCAGCGCCCGTCTCGTGCTGCAGGTAATTAGGCCAGGCGATATCTCCACTTGCACCTTGGGTCTTCCAAGTTGGATGAATATTGCTCTTCAATTCTCGATGTAACCAGGCACACCTATGAGAGCACTTCTTGCATCTTGCAGGTAAGTTAGTAATGGTAAGCGGTTGGCTCAATTGATGATGGTGTCCTTCAGGCAAACCGGCTCTGAGGCTCCTACTGCCGCCGACAAACAGATGGCGGCAGCCTTCAGTATTTTGGCCAGTTACTTATCAGACAGCACACTTGAGCAAAATTGGAGAAATGGCATGCAGTAGCCAACTTGCACTATTAGGCTATAAGAACGAACTTCTTCTGCGGGATCAATGATCCAAACAACCCGAGCCTGGATCTGGCCAAGGGTAATAGCATGGACTGGGGATGTAATAGGCCTCTCGCAGAGGCTCGAAGCACCTGCCACACCTGCAGCTACCTGTATGCTTCGCCTCCAGCTGGAAGTTCCTCGGGATTGTCTATATTTTTAAACAACAAAAATTCTGAGGTTATCTGTCCCTTTAAGGATATACATATATATTCAGTTCAATTAAATAGCCAATATAATTATTGACCCAATGTTTTACTGAAACTGTAATATCATAGGCGTATTTAAATAAACACTTATATATATAATATATAATACTGAAACATAAGTATAGAGTTATCTTTATAGAAAAATAAAACTCCTCATTCAAGGTCCTGCACCTCCCAATGGCCAAACTTGAGTAATACAGCCAGAGGTATTTAATTCTGAGGAAATTATACATCACCAGGTGGGCAAAGCATTAACGAATGAGAGCTGTTGATCACACCCTGAATGTTTTTCATTGAGCGATTAAGGATGGAGGGAGGAGCTAAGTCAAACAGACAAAAACTCTCCACTATGAAAGAAATAGCCAATTCACATTGATTTTTGGACTTGGATGGCAATTCACTTCTTGCGAGATACATACACTGACTTTTGTGGACACAGTCTTTTGGCTACTGTTTGGAACCCTCTTTGTGCAAAGAGAGACACAACTTTATGATTACCTAATACCCTTTCTTGCTATAGTGGTATATCCTCCTATATGACAGTGAAAAACTCTGGGTGTTGAAATCTGAGATGTTGCCTAACTGGTAACATATAATAAGAATTAAATATTTTAATAGTTAATATATCTAAAATTTCTTTATATCAGTAGTGTAGTATCTGAAGCTGTGATTTAAAGGTGTATCTTATATTTATAATTTAATATTTAATAGATCAGTGTATTCTATATAATAATTATATTAGCATTAAGGGAATTTATTATTAAGGAAAAAGGGGTTTTGTATTTAATACCCATAAATTATTTAAAGTTAGCTAGATTATACTTATTGCTGTTGTACTGATTAATATATTGATTTGCTAATAGTGTATAAATCTCTCTGGTTGATCAATTTAAGTTATATAAGACTATTATTTGGGTTATATAGTTAAATTATACTTCCTGGAAATTCTATTAGATTTGTTTGATTTAAGCTGAGATTTAATTGTAATATATGGCCTGTATTTGCTAACCAAAGTAAGTAAGCCATATTGTGTACTTTGTTGATGTTGCTGGCTAGTTATAAAATGTTCTAGTAAAATTTGAATAGTAATATTTGACTTTTAATTCATTTTGGATAAAGATTAATTGCTAAATAATATTGTGTCCATATCCAGGTTAACATACAATTTAATTGAATATTAATTAATTAATGTAAATATTTCTATAGCTAGCTTTAAATTGTAATATTGTAATAAATCAGCTATATAGATTTGAGCCAAATTGATACCCCTGATTGATGCATAAATATAGTCGCCATGTCTATAATCTTCACCAATCAGTAATCATTAATTACTGAACATCTCAACATCACTGTTTTGGAGTGCACTGCAGAGATTGTATAACATTTTACTGGAGTGCACTGCTGAGATCCTACTATATTGTTTGGAGGTATTGCTGACGATAATTTTATTATTATTTATTAATATTCAGGGATGATCTAATAGGTTAAAAGAGGTTTTCCTCTATGATTGTTCCCTTTCATCCATCATTTAAAAGATTGATCATTAAGGGCCAGATTACGATCAATATCAGGTTTATCATGGCTGTTTGCGCTTGTCGGAAGTAGTATGTGTATTACAAGTTGAAAGTAAATGTGATCGGTTGAGCGCAATTTAATTTAATGTGGGTCAAGATAGCACGATATCAGAGATCTGGTTAACTGTTACGCTCGAATAAAACACATAAAAAATACATTTAAAACTAAAAAATACTCTCATAATAAAATAAAAATATTTAAAAAAAAATTGCATAAAAAATGATTAAAGTAAATTGGAAAGTTGATTAAAATTACAAGTCCTATCTGAACAATGAAAGTTTAATTTATACTAGACTGTCCCTTTAAGTCTTCATTTAGATAATAAATAACCTGAACTGTGTTATTATGAACAAAAAAATCTATCACTAACATTATAGTGTTTGCACCAATAGAGATGCAAATAGTCACTATTTTTTTAAAACATAAATATAAGAAGTTACACGTTAAACTTTGACATTTGACACTAGATTACGAGTGGAGCTCTAATTTTATTACAAGGACAGAGACTCATATTTTGCATAAGCCTTTTACTTTACTGCTCAGCAGCTATTCAAAGTAGCAATAAATACTTTAAATATTTAACATAGAAAGCACAGAAATGTAATATGGTAACCAATGAAATACAACCCTAGATGGTGTGATCTAAAGCAGACCAATCAGAAATTTTCATTTTGTTATAAACTGTCCAAATAGTATCCCAACTGCCTCTTTTCACGTTGCTGCTCTCAAAGATAGCAGTTGCTTCTATATATATTTAGTCTCATTTATGAATAAAGTTTATGTTTTCTGAGTTTTTTATTGATGTCAATGTATTTGTTCTAAATCAGTTTTGTTTGTTATAGTTTTTATTTCTTCTTAAATTTTATTTATTTATTTCTCTGTATTTTTATTCTATTTGTTCTTCTTTATTCTGTCCCCATTTTCATTTTGTATTTAAGTTAGTTTTTATGTTAGGATATTATTTTGGCTTTCTTTTTACTTTGTCTTTGTTACTTATCAATCTTAGCATTAATTTAAATTCTTTATTTTGGTTAGTTCTATTTTATTTTTCCCCTTACCTTCGTTACTTTTAGAGCTTGTATTTGCTCCACCGCTTTTGTTCGTTTGTCTGGACAGTTCCACTGCTGTGTGATCTTCTGGTATCCATTTTCTTTCGCCTAGATTACGAGTTTTGTGGTAACAGGGGTGCGTTGCTAACGAGCCTTTTTTTTTAACGCTCCCTTAAGACAACGCTGGTATTACGGGTTTTTTTAAACCTGGCGTTAGCCGTAAAAAGGTGAGCGTAGAGCAAAATTTAGCTCCACATCTCACCTCAATACCAGCGTTGCTTACGGTAGCAGTAAGATGGCTAAATGTACTCGTGCATGATTTCCCCATAGGAAACAATGGGGCTGAGCCGGCTGAAAAAAACCTAACACCTGCAAAAAAGCAGCGTTCAGCTTCTAACGCAGCCCCATTGATTCCTATGGGGAAAGGAATTTTATGTCTACACCTAACACCCTAACATGAACCCTGAGTCTAAACACCCCTAATCTTACACTTATTAACCCCTAATCTGCCATCTCCGACATCGTCGCCACCTACATTATAATTATTAACCCCTACTCTGCCGCTCCGGACACCGCCGCCACCTACATTATCCCTATGAACCCCTAATCTGCTGCCCCTAACATCGCTGAACCCTACTTTATATTTATTAACCTCTAATCTGCCCCCCCAACCTCACCGCAACCGAACTACACTTATTAACCCCTAATCTGCCGCCGCCACTATAATAAAGTTATTAACCCCTAAACCTAAGTCTAACCCTAACCCTAACACCCCGCTAATTTAAATATAATTTAAATAAATCTAAATAAAATAACTACAATTAAATAAATTATTCCTATTTAAAACTAAATACTTAACTATAAAATAAACCCTAAGCTAGCTACAATATAACTAATAGTTACATTGTAGCTAGCTTAGGATTTATATTTATTTTACAGGCAACTTTGTATTTATTTTAACTAGGTACAATAGTTATTAAATAGTTATTAACTATTTAATAGCTACCTAGTTAAAATAAGTACAAATTTACCTGTAAAATAAATCCTAACCTAAATTACAATTACACCTAACACTACACTATCATTAAATTAATTACATAAACTACCTACAATTAACTACAATTAAATTAAATAAACTAAAGTATGAAACCCCCCCACTAAATTACAGAAAATAATTTTTTTTTTAAACTAATTAAACCTAATCTAATCCCCCTAATATAATAAAAAAGTCCCCCAAAATGATAAAATTCCCTACCCAATACTAAATTACAACTAGCCCTTAAAATGGCCTTTTGCAGGGCATTGCCCCAAAGTAATCAGCTCTTTTACCTGTAAAAAAAATACAATACCCCCAACATTAAAACCCACCACCCACACACCCAACTCTACTCTAAAACCCACCCAATCCCCCCTTAATAAAACCTTACACTACCCCCTTGAAGATCACCCTACCTTGAGCTGTCTTCACCCAGCCGGGCACAAGTGGACCTCCAGAGGGGCAGAAGTCTTCATCCGATCTGGGCAGAAGAGATCCTCCAAGTGGCAGAAGTCTTCATCCAGACGGCATCTTCTATCTTCATCCATCCGGAGCGGAGCGGGTCCATCTTCAATCCAGCCGACGCAGAGCATCCTCTTCAAACAAAGTCCAAGTGAAGAATGAAGGTTCCTTTAAATGACGTCATCCAAGATGGTGTCCCTTGAATTCCGATTGGCTGATAGGATTCTATCAGCCAATCGTAATTAAGGTAGGAAAAACCCTATTGGCTGATCCAATCAGCCAATAGGATTGAGCTCGCATTCTATTGGCTGTTCCAATCAGCCAATAGAATGCGACCTCAATCCTATCGGCTGATTGGATCTACCGCTCACTTCTTCCAAGACTCGTAATACCGGCGTTAGGCAAATCCCATGGAAAAGATAGGATACACAATTTACGTAAGGGGATTTGCGGTAAGCTCGGGGAAGAAAAGTGAGCGGTACACCTGTACCTGCCAGACTCGTAATACCAGCAGGCGTTAAAAAGCAGCGTTTGAACCTCTCAATGCTGCTTTTTAAGGCTAACGCAAGACTCATAATCTAGCCACGTCCCCTATGCATACATTTTCTCTTCCTGAGCTGACGGGTTTGTTTTCCTGCCCTCCTCTTTTTCCAGACGATCCGCCCTCACCTCAGAAATTGTTGCGATATCTGTAATTTGTTTCAATCCAGACTCAGATATCCAACTTTGTTTCTATACAGTTTTTTGACAGTTATTTTGCCTTGACTGTTTTAGATTCTGACAGTTTATATATATTAGTTTATGACAATTTTTCTTATTAAGTTTATTTGGTGTAACAGACAAATTGTATTTTAACTTATATTAACTATACTTTTATTAGTTTATTGCTCTAATTATTGTATATATACATTAGGTTTTATATAAAATGCCTGCAGATGAGTCTAACTCATTATCTGAGGAGTCTATTCAAAACATGATAGACAGTTCTATTAAAGACTTGAGAATTCAATTTAAGACAGCTGTTAAATCTGTCAATGAGAATGCTGATTCTCCTAAAAAAAGTAAAAGAAAAGAGAAAGCATTTATCTAAAAAATATAAGAATATATTACTGAAAAATAAATTTGATAAAGGAGCTTCTAGTCTGCAAACATCAGACAAAAGAGTTAATTCTTGCTTTACAAAGAATAAAATTATTTAATCTGAATCAGATTCTGATGACGCAGCTCCTATTAAAAAAGCAGCCAAGAGGAAAGTAGACTTAGTCTCTACATCTGAGTTTTCAGACTCCAGCATGGACACTGATGATTATTCTTGGCAATCAGTTTATACTCTACATATACTCTACATCTAATTATTCTCCCAAAAATAAAAAAAATAAAAAGTCCATTAAAAAACAACAAAAAGAAAATTGATTGATAATGAAGGGCAGGAATATCTAGATCCAGAATATTTGCAGCACCCTTGCTCCTCTAATTGGAGACCTTCAAAGAGGGTTGCTAAATGTTTTGACCATTATTTGAGAAAATCTCTTTCAGTTAAAGCTAGGTCCACTCTCAGGGCAGAATGTCCTAGGCCTGACTTGCCTCATAAATCTTCTGTTAAGCCAGAAGTTGATGCAAACATAATTAAAGGGACACTGAACCCAATTTTTTTCTTTCATGATTCAGATAGAGCATGACATTTTAAGCAGCTTTCTAATTTACTCCTATTATCAGATTTTCTTCATTCTCTTGGTATCTTTATTTGAAATGCAAGAATGTAAGTTTAGATAACGGCCCATTTTTGGTGAACAACCTGGGTTGTCCTTGCTAATTGGTGGATCAATTCATCCACCAATAAAAAAGTGCTGTCCAAACTCTGAACCAAAGAAAAGCTTAGATGCCTTCTTTTTGAAATAAAGATAGCAAGAGAACAAATAAAAATTTATAATAGGAGTAAATTAGAAAGTTGCTTAAAATTGCATGCTCTATCTGAAACACGAAAGAAACAATTTGGGTTCAGTGTCCCTTTAAGTTTGTAAGTACAAAAAATTTTAACATTAAAAAAGGGCCTGATATATTTTTAAAGGCATGTCAGGATAAATTCCTAGATACTTTAGGACCAATTACCAAAATGTTTGAGTTAACAGAAGAGGCTATTGTCAATAAGTTTATGTTGGCTCCATATATAATGAGGCAATGGATTCAACGCTCTATTTATTTAATGAGAGATGCAAATACTGCTTTATCTACTCAGTGTAGAATTATTTTACATAAAAGTTTGCACATACAGAGATGGGATTACTTTTTGGTGATTTAGGATTAAAAGAATTGAATTTGTATGTTAATACATTTAATTCGCTGAATAAAGTAAAAACTACTTCTAAGAAGATTTTTTATAATCAGCCAAACGTGTTTATGATTGGGCCGGGAAAGGGAGAGGCCATTTTCCCGGTCGACTATACATCAGTAATAGGCCTCAGTTTCAATCCTTCCCTCCTCCAAACCCTTCCCTCACAAGTTTCTTCCCATCAAGAACCCGTCCATGGAATCCAAGGTTTTCCAGAGCAAGATCCCATCCTAGACCATTCTCAGGTAAAACTCCTATCTTCACACAACATAATTTTTTCCCACACAAATTTGGAGGAAGATTGTCCCTTTTTATAACAAAAAATGGACTTTAATAACATCAGATGCTTGGGTTATTCAGACTGTTTCAGGTCTTCTTCTAGATTTTGTATCTCCTCCTTTTCAAAATCATCCTCCAAACCCAATTGTTTTCTCAAAAACAGACACAAATCTTTTAGACCAAGAAATAATAAATCTTCATCTAAAACAGGCTATAGAACCAGCCCCAAACAACAAAAATTATTTTCTCAGCAACATGTTTTTTGTCAGAAAGAAAGAAGGATCTCTCCGTCCTGTGATAAATCTGAGAAATCTGAATGCCTTCCTTTCTTACAATCATTTCAAGATGGAAGGAATTCCTCTTCTGAGAGATTGTCTTATGGCCTGTTTATTAAGACTGGATTTAACGGATGCTTATTTAACACATCCCTCTCATCGCAATTTTCTCTGTTTTGTTTGGAAAAATCGGATTTGACAGTTTACTTGTCTCCCTTTTGGCTTGTCGTCAGCCCCTTGGACTTTCACAAAAAAATTAAAGCCGGTTGTAGCTTGGTTGAGATTAAGGGGTATTCGTCTAATCATATATTTGGACGATATACTTCTTATGAATCAGGATCCTTCTCTTCTATTATCTCAGTTAGAAATGACTATAAATATTTTAAAGAACCTAGGTTTTATTATAAATTACAAAAAATCAGTTATTTTTCCATCTCAGAAACTAACTTTTCTAGGTTTTCTAATAGACACCTATTTATCTACCTTGAGTCTCCCTTTAGAGAAAGTAAAGTAAATAACGTTAGAAATTTCTCATCTCTTAAAGAAAAAATATTTCCCAATCAGGACTATTGCGAGAATTGTGGGACTTCTTTCTTCCTCAATTAAAGCAATTTTTCCAGCCCCATTACATTACAGAGCTTTATAGAGATTAAAAATCTTTTATTTAAGGAAGGGTTTCTCTTATTCTCACAGTATTTCTTTGTCAGAAGAAGCCAGAATTTAATTGATTTGGTGGCTTTCCAAAATAGAAGCTTGGAATGGCAAAGCTATATTCGGAAAGGCACTGGATGTCATAATAGAATCGGATGCAAGCAATTCAGGCTGGGGTGCCAGATGTGGTCCTCAAATAACTGGGGGCAAATGGTCAATTTGCCTGGAATTGATTGCATGTTATTTTGCAATAAAGAGTTTTATCAAAAAGAATTCTCCCATATCTATTCTATTAAGGATGGACAATATTTCAGCAGTTTAATATCTGAATCGCTTGGGTGGAACGCATTCCAAACAATTATCAGATATCACAAAGAATTGTATCTGTCAATGTCTTCAGAACAACATATCTATTTGAGTAGAATATATTTCGGGTCTCTCCAATACGGCAGCAGATTGGGGTTCCCATTATATATCAGACTCAAGCGATTGGAGATTACATCCAGATATTTTTAAAAATGTACTGTTTATTAGAGGTTCTTTCCTAATAGATTTATTTGCGTCTCGCCTGAATTATCAGATTCTTCCTTCTTACAGCTTGCATCCAGATCCAGAAGCCCTAGTAGTAGATGTATTCCTCCAGACATGGCCGCATCAGGAAGCATGTGCTTTTCCTCTTTCTCAATGATTCCTCGAGTTTTGAATGTTGTCAGGAGGAGCAAAATTTCACTTCTTTTTATATCCCCATTCTGGCCGACCCAGTCCTGGTACCCATCGCTATTGGAAATGTTGATTCAGTTACCAGTTCTTTTACCTCTTGTTCTTTACCTCCTGTTAGATCCAAACAGAGATTTTCACAACCTAGTACTTCAAGGTTGTCTCTAACATATTGCATGGGCAATTCCAGGGGATCCTGGGCTTCCGAAGGTCTCTCTTCATCAGCTAAACATTGTTACAAAACGCTTGGGCTCCAGGAACCAAAAAAATGTATTTATCCTCCTGGTTTAAATGGTCTAGCTGGTGCCATCAAAGATATTTGGATCCCTTTTCAGCACCTTTAAATTGAATTTTAAATTTTTTAACTTCCTTGCTTGATTCAGGTTTAGCTTATAGATCCAGTAACATTTATAGATAAGCTATATCGGCTGGACATGAATTGATTAATAACTTTCCTGTAGGTCAACATATCTCAATTTCTAGACTTATGAAATTCATTAATTTAAAAGACCTCCTTAGGCTAAATATTCTTCTTCCTGGGACGTTAATTAATTTTTTTCTCTTTTTCAGTCCTGGCCTTGTAATGAATTACTTTACCTTGTAATGTAAACCTGCAACTCTACTTTGTTATCTTGCAGAAGAGTTTCTGATGTAAAAGCTATAGATTTTTTTATCTAAAATGTTTTCACCTCAAGGTGTCATTTTTAATATTTCCAAAAGAACTAAATCTATGTCTTCTTCTATCTTTTACCCTTATTTTTCAGATCGTCCCTCTTTGTGTGTCGTACTTTGCCTCAAGGAATATGAAAAAACAACTGTTAATATCTTTCTCTCCTCCCCATCTTCCTGTTTCTTCTACTTCCATTAGTAGATGGATTAAATGGGTTATGAGTGAAGCAGGTATTGATAAATCCTTTTCTTCTCATTCCATAAGAGGAGCTGCTGCTTCTAAAGCTTTTTGTAAATCAGCATCTCTTCAGGAAATTCTTAATACCGCTGACTGGTCTTCAGATTCAGTTTTTAGATCATTTTATTTTAAACCTAATAAAATTCCGATTATCCTAGCTTTGTGAAGGAATAATCTAGATTTTATTAAAGACACAGAGATGATTATTTCCCTCCCTATACCCTTACCCTGTTTGTAAATTTAAATTTTGATCATTTATTTTATATATATATATACAGGTGGCCCTCGTTTTACAACGGTTCAATTTACACCGTATCAGAATAACAACCTTTTTTCCCAGTCATGTGGACTGCTATTGAAAAGCATTGAGAAGCAGTGCATTTATTAAAATAGCCAGTAGGTGGAGCTGTCCGCTTGTGTTGCAGCAAAGCCAAGCAAGCTGAAATTAATCAGTTTAACCAGACCTGAGCTATCAAGCATATTTCAAAGGAACAAGATCTTCCCGTCTATAAATCAGTCCAGATTGGAATGCATAGAAAGAACTGTTTGCAGAAAAATGCAAGTAAAGTCTGTGTTGTGTGATTATTTTATTAGGTTTATAATGCTGTTTAGCACATGTTTTTGTTAATTTAACTTAGTTTAATTATATATTCTGTGTTGTGTGATTATTTTATTAGGTTTATAATGCTGTTTAGCATTTAAAGTCTTCATTTCAAAGCTTTAAAAATAATGTATTAGGTGTTACTTTTGACAATTTTGAGAGGGGCCTGGAACCTATCTCCCTCACTTCCCATTGACTTACATTATAAACTGGGCTTCAATTTACAACGGTTTCGATTTACAACCATTCCTCTGGAACCTAACCCAGGCATAAACTGAGGGCTACCTGTATATATATATATATATATATAATATATATATATATATATATATATATATATATATATATATATATATATATATATATATTTCAACTCCAAGTCCCTTTTCTTCAGGATTCTGATTTTCCGATTCATCAGAAGGATTATCTTCAAAATAAAGATTTATGTGATAGTTTCGTTTCCAACTCTACAGGATTTCAGACTTCATCTGACGGACTGTGTTTCAAGTTTTTTCTGTATTTTTTCTGGTTCCTTCTCATGTTTTTTGTTTCAGTTTATGGACTTATATGTAAAGACTACAATATCTCATTCTCAAGCACCAAAGTTCAAATAGGCAGTGGGGATATTATTTGGACAGTTTATAACAAAATGAACTTTTCTGATTGGTCTACTTTCTATGTTAAATCTTTAAAGAATGCATTGTTACTTTGAATGGCTGATGAGCAGTAAAGGAAAAGGCTTATGCAGAATAATCATCTCTGTCTCTTTAATACAATCTAGATTCCTTCACAAAGCTAGGATAATCGGAATTATCGTTTGTGTGCTAACTGCACATTTGTTGGATTCCGTGTGTATTACACATGTTGAAAGTAAAAAGTTTTAGGTCACACGCTAACCCAACACGCGCATGAAAAACAAGTTACTATATCATGATCGCGTTAACATATTCTCCCCTAGACTTCAATGGAATGGGAAAAGTGCAAACACTCTTGATAAACCCTTATCATTAGTGTGCAACTGTTAGTGCTCCACTTGTAATCTAACCCTTGGTTTGCTACTGATTCACACTTTGATGAATTAATCTGGATTTAAACTATGGACCAGATTACAAGTGGAGCAGTATTTAACGCTCCCACTCGAGTGTTATCTCCGCTAGAAGTAAGCTTTTTTTTACACACAATTCGGGGAGCCCCCCTATTACAAGTTGAAAGTTAACTGTTTTCGCTCACACGCTAACGGTTCCAGGGGTGAGTAACCTTCGACTCCCAGATGTTTTGGAACTACATTTCCCATGATGCTGAGACACTCTTTAGGCTATCTGAGCATCATGGGAAATGTAGTTACAAAACATCTGGGAGCCGAAGGTTGCTGACCCCTGCGCTAACCCATCGAGCGTAATAAGCAAAACTTATATCATGCAAGCAATATCTTATTCCCCCATAAAGGTCAATGGAGCAAAATAAGGGGAAAAAACCTAAAACACCCTACTCATGCGTAAACCGGATCACATGTTCTCATGTGTGCTAAGCCGACATGAAAGGGAGGAATATTTCACATTCCAATGTTCTTCACATAGAAGAATATGTTCTATTTATTCATGAATACATATATATATATATATATATATATGATTTTTTTGCACAAACATATATTTATACCTCTCTCTCTCTCTCTATATATATATATATATGCATATTTATATATATATATATATATATATATATAATTCTGCATAGGTATAGATATATACAGATATATATAGGAACACATATTTAAAAATACATAGAACATATTCTGCTATGTGCAGAACATTAAAATGTGAAATATTTACATTAAATACACAGTATAATATTTTATAAAAATTAATATTGCATAAATATGGTTTTACGTGTTTTCACTAATTTTCATATAACTGCATGTAATAGACACTACTATAAAGAAGAATATGCACAGATACTGATCTAAAAATCCAGTATAAAACCTTTTAAACTGGGAGCTTCTAAGATGTCTTTAACACTGTTTATAAGGTTGAGCTGGGACACCCACTCAAATGGGCTGGGAAAAGAAGAATAGCAGACACTTTCCCCCTTCCCTGCATATGAAAAGACAGATAACACAAACAGAAGCCAGAAGGAGTCTGTAAATGCGTGTATACATCTCTGACACTGTGGGGCTTGGATAGGAGTCTGAAAATCAGCACAATGTTTTTTTAAAAATAAGCACAACTATACATTGTTACAAAAAAACTCTCAGATGGGCTATATAAATGGATCTTCTACAAAACATTTATGCTAATAAAAAACTAGTTTACTATGTCCCTTTAACTGCAATGGGCTCCAATGCACTTATATATATGTCTTATGTGTGTACATATTTATTTATGTTTATATGTGTATATATGTCTATAAATACATATATACACATATAAATACATTAATACATATATACACACACATACATATATATTTATATCCAAATTTACTGTACCAAGCATTCTCGCTCTCTTCTTGCTTGCCCAGGTGCCGGTGCATAAATATACATATGATCCAAAATGAGACCAATATATATATATATATATATATATATATATATATATATATATATATATATAAAAGTCAAAACAAAAATTTAAAGCAATAGGTGCCAAATGCGGTTAAAAAATGAATTTATTTGTGTAGTCACACAATTAAAACATGGGGGTAGTACAAAAAGCAAACAAATTAGGCAACAAAACTGAGCACTATGTGCTCAGTTTTGTTGCCTAATTTGTTTGCTTTTGTTGCCTAATTTGTTTGCTTTTTGTACTACCCCCATGTTGTAATTGTGTGACTACACAAATAAATTCATTTTTTAACCGCATTTGGCACCTATTGCTTTAAATTTTTGTTTTGACTTTTAATATTCTATCAGGATTAAGCATTGGTGCCCAGTGGTTTTTGTATGCTCCATACGATACCCCTAAGCTAGCGTGGACAGCTAGACTTCCTATTGGATTACTACAGACCATCATATCCCAGCTAAAGAATCCGTTTCACCCCATTGGATGACCCTCGACACGTGGTACGCCACACACGCTCAGACGCAACAACAGCGTCTTTCACAGCACTGTCTGTAGACGGAGATTGCAGAGGCAAGTTTGCCGGGCAGAGACCGGACCGAGAGTGGGTCTTCAATCAGTAAGGATTTGAACGGATTCGTGGTGTCTGGCGTTCCTCTGTAGCAGTGGTAAGTGGGCTTAACCGCATAGTGGTAAATATTACACAGATGCATTTGGAAGCATAAAGTTTGTGAAATCTATAAGACCCATAACTGCTTTTTAGAGCTTACCTGATTAATAGGAGACAACCTGTGAACGCCAGTTATACCTTTTTGGGACTGTTCATCCATTTATACATTTGTGTTTGTGGATTTTTTGGAAGTGCTTGGGCGATCGCTACCAGGGGTTTTATATAATAAGACTATTATTTGAACGCTTATATAGTTATTTTTGAGACACAAAATTTCCTTTTTGCTTATATATATATATATATATATATATATATATATATATATATATATATATATACACATATATATATATATATATATATATATATATATACAAGCATACATATATATACATTTATATACAAGCATACATATAGGGCTCCATGTACTAAGCCGTCAATTCATCCGTCATTTTAGACGCGGCTAAACTCGCCGTTACTCGCCGCGGGCGAAATGGTGTCCGCTGTAGCTATGTACTAATAATCCCACAATAAATAGACACGTCTAGCCCGCCGCGAGCAGTGGCGGAATATTGATAAATTTGACGCCTCGCTCGCCGCGACTAAGCTGATGTACTTAACTTTCAGTTGAATTGTCTGGCCAATTGTTAACACGTGACATGTAAGGTGTCATGAACGTCATAGTAGTTGCGGGAATAGAATTTTGCTCCTATAAATGTACAACTTTTCTAAACAACTTTATTATTGTTCCAAAATTTTTGGAGAGTAATTACAGAGCGCTCGTTTTTGTGATCTTTATTTACAATTTCGATATGGCTTCATCTGGATCTGAAACCGCTTCAAAATCCAAGAATCCTCACTTTTCTCATCAGCAAAACGTCGTTTTGATTGACATGATTATTGACTCTTATGATTATTTGTTTGGATGTCGTGTCAAACAGACAAATTTTTCTAGGAGGAAGCAGATCTGGCAAAGGATCAGCAACGCTGTTAGTGCCCAGGGTCCAGGAAAAAAGGATGTCGATCAGCTGAAGAAGCGTTACAACGACATTAAACGCTTCGCCAAAGCTAAATTGGCCAGAGAAAAAAATTCGGCACGTGCTACCGGAGGTGGACCAGCATATGTGGCAGACCTCAATGATTATGAGCAGAAGCTTGTTCAGCGTCTGGGACCAGAGATCATCACTGGCATAACGGATGATTGTGACAGTGATTTAAGAGGTAAATGTACAACATAGTTGACGTAAATGTTTTTTTTAAAGTTATGATAGGTCATTGTCTCCAATATATATTTCTTTAAAATAACATTATCTGACTTCTTACGCTTCAGTATCCTAATCTATATAGGCCATTTAGGCCCCAAATACTGTAATCATTTATCTCGCATATATGTATAAGGGATTGTACAAGCCATTTAGGCCCCAAATACAGTAATCATTTATGTTGCATATATGTATAAGGGATTGTACAATAATAGTGTTGTTATACTGCCTTTTTTTTAATGGTCTAACGTAACTAAAGATTTGTTGATTATTAATATAGTGATCCCTAAAGATAACACCCATGTGTTTATTTTCAAACCAGTATTGCATAGAAACCTTAAAGAGATAATGACAATAGAAATAATGTAATTTGAAACTATTAAAATAATATTGTATGTCCGACATTAATCATGAGACTAACCCCAGATCACATGCCTTCTTAAATTTCTGATCTATTGACTTCCATGTTGCGTTATTTGACTATAGAATATTATTGTTAACATCTTTCCAAATTGTTCTCCGCTTTATAAACATATACTTTTTTCAGATATAGCTATGCACATAGTTGACGCAGTCACATGAACCATCTATGTGCATCAACCAATGATCATTTACTGTGCATGTATAGATTTGCTTTTCCTCAAAGTATAAAAATCCAATGAAGGCAAAAACATAATACAATTAAATATTTTTGAAAAAGCTTTTTTTTCTGCAATTTGTAAAGGGAATTATATTTGTTCATGTCCCTTTAAAGGGCCACTAAACCCAAAATCTTTTATTAATGATTCGGATAGAGAATTGAAATTTAAACAACATTACAAATTACTTCCATTATTTCTTTGGCTTCATTTTCTAGATATTCTTAGTTGAAGAAAAATAAATACACATGTTGAGCCAATCACACGAGGCTTCTTTGTGCAGCAATCAAATGCTTTTCAACAAAGAATATCAAAAGAATAAAACAAATTAGATAATATAAGTAAATTATAAAGATGTTTATAACTGCATTCTCTTTCCAAATCATAAAAAAAGGTGGTTGGCATGTCCCTTTAATGATTGAGCCTGCATTCACTGCTGTAATTATTATTATTAACACTTTTAGCTTTCAGTTTCAACTAGAAATAAAAATAAACCTAATTTTTTTTAATTTATTTTTTTAAAGCGACGCCAACAACACAAGCCGAGCCTGTGAGGAGTAACGAAGTGCCCACTTGTTCTACTTCATCTTCTGCGGTGTCAAGACCACCCAGTGCAGCTGTTTCCAGACCTTCGGCCAGTTTTACACATGGACAATTAATACGCTCAACATCTAATGTTACACACACAGCTTCCTCGGCGGACACACTTCCTGATCTAAGGACCAGCACTCCACAAACTGGTGTTGGTAGATCAACTGGTAAGTACTTTACAAATGAATAATTTCAATGTTGTGTGTTTTTTCTCTTTTATCTCTCAATTTTTTTTTTTTTAATTTTTTTTTTAAATGTCAAATGTCATTATTGACATATTCTATTTCGAGATCTTTTACAGATGTAATGTAATTTGAAGGACAAATAGCAATGATCATAGATTTTCATGAAAGGGACACTGTACAAATTTTTTTAAATGAGGATTCGTGTAGAGCATGCATGCTATTTTAATCAACTTTCTAATGGTTTTAAAATTTATCATTATTTTCTTTTTGAGAATTGATCATAGTATTACATAAGAAAGTTGATAGAAATTCCATGCAATATATCTTATTCTCAAAAAGATTATTTTTGCTTCAGTGTCCAGTTAATTGCAAAATACATTTCCATTAATAATTTTGAATATATATAGTTACATTGACAAAAAAAAACATTTTAATTTTATTTATTTATTTATTTTTATGTTATGTATTTTTTTATAGGTGATTTGGGACGTCTTTTCCAGGGATTGACTGGACATTCATCTCCATTATTTGATGGTATGTATCACATATGTATATATATATATAATATAACTTAAATTGTTGTATGACGGCTGTATCTGCTCTCTCCTTCTATTCTATTTCTGCAAGTGTTTTTATAAAATTTTATTTTTATTTACTAACAATTTGTTATGTCTTGATCTAGAAGAAGAAAACTCATCAAGGGAGATCACTATCAATCTCATGCCGATAGTGGAAAATCCCATTCAAGATGAACCACCAGGAGGGCATGATGGAAGTGAGACTCCAGATATTCTTGAAGATTTGGGAGATGCGCAACCGGATGAAATTCACACACCAGAAAACATTGAGGAACCTGTTGAAACACAGGCACCACCAATTGCACTGCAAACAGGTGGTGTAAATATTGACAATACACCGGCAGAAGGACTATTGGGCGATGTTGCATTGAGGGAAATGTTGACACTTGCAAGGCAATACAGAGAGGACCACAGAGAAATGCAAAATATTATTAACACAAATATTGACCGCTGGGCTGCTCTTTCAGAAAAAAATGTTGAAATAGAAATGCAAAGGAATGAGATAGAAATGCAGAAATTACAGCTGCAAAGAGAGATGTTCCAGTGGCAGAGGCGGATGGATGAAGAGAAAAACCAGCAAATTAACAGAGCTTTAACCATCAGTGAAAGGACATTACAATCTCTGTTGGCTATTGTCAGTGAAAGGGAGGGTACAACAGACCCAAAGAGGCCACGTCTGGAGTGAACATTTATTGTATTATTTATAACACTATATTAGTCACCGTTAATTTTTTTTATCTATATATTGTTTAATAAGTTATTTTTTGTGTATTTTAAGTTTAAAATGTTATTATTTAATAAAGACAAATTTTTTTATGGCCAAAAAAAAAAGTTTATTTACATAAATTCAAACTCACTTTTGATTCTTCAACACAAAAGTTTTTCTCAGTTATTAATTGTCATTCTTCTGACAATCATCATGACAAAACAAAAAATGAAATCAAATAACATATTTACGGTATAAAAAATCTACTTGCTCCATTAACATTCCCAAAGTTGCCCTAATTTTAGAAATTTTTTGTTTCACATGATCTTCAAGACAACTCTGAGTACTTTTGTCTCCAGTTTCAATAGTTGATGTTGAAGATAAATCTGTAGAAAAATAAATGCAAAGCAAATTTTAATTCAATTTTCATATACATATTCAATCTATGATAGGGTTTTTCATCACAAATATTACCTTCTGATGTGCTGTTATCTACGATATCTACTATATTAGCTTCTACACTTATGTCCACTCCTTTAAAGCTTTCATCTGAGCCAACTCCTATTTGAAATATACAATATGTATTAGTTACAACTTGGATTTTCTTAGATTTAAGATTACTGAGTATGAAACATACCTTTATCTAACATCATTGTTGGTAAAACTTCTATCCTTGGTTGAGTATCATCTGAAGTCAATGCTTCAAATATTGTCACACTATCAGGATTTTGAAATTCTTCCATTTCCATACTAGTTTCCATGTCTTCCATGGTAATATCTATGAAAGTAATTACAAAGATAAAGATAGAAAACTATTAAATCAAAAACATAGGATATATTATTTAAAACAATATTAATAATCATTAAAAGGGACATAGAACCCAATTTCTAAGTTTCATGATTCCGATAGTGCATGAAATTTAAATAAACTTTCTATTTTACTTCATTCTTTTTGTATCTTTATTTGAAAAGCAAGAATCTAAGTTTAGATGCCAGCCCATTTTTGGTGCACCAACTGTGTTGTACTTGCTAATTGGACAGAACCAATCAAAGAGTGCTGTCCATGGTGCTCAACCAAAAATTGGCTGGCTCCTTCGCTTAGATGCCTTCTTTTTCAAATAAAGATAGAAAGTTAATGAGGAAAAAAAATGATAATAGAAGTAAATTAGCAACTTGATTAATATTGCATGCTAAAACTTTTTAAGCCAAAACATAAAATATATGATTTAAAATTTAAATAATAAGTCATTACCTGTCTGTGTCTTTTTATGACAAATTTCATATGGATTTGGAGATAATTCAATATCCAATAGTGTTATTGGCAAAGGTGGAGAAAGAGCTTCACTTCTGGGTGTTTGCACCAACATTGACCTTAGGTAGCGTGGTGGGTGTGCACACTTCATTCTCCTACTTCTCATATCTATAAACATATATATAAAAAAAATTTGGAATAAAAATTTTTAATCTAATTATTCCAAGTAATTTTTTGTTTTCAAAACATTCAGTTCTGCATGCTTAGTTTTCTAACATGTTTCAATGTTATATAGTAATATATTTATATTTTATTCGACTAACTCAGTTCTGCATGTTTCAATGGTATATACTAATATAGTTATATTTTACTCTACTAACTCATTTTTGTATGCTAAGTTTTCTAACCTTTTAAGTGTATATAGTAATATAGTTAAATTTTAATCTACTAACTCAGTTCTGCATGCTTACTTTTGTAACTTTTTGCAATTGTATATACTAATATAGTCAAAGTAACACTCAGAAAATAATATTGTCCTGGATTCGTCAATGATGACGCAGTTCAAAAATAAACCCTTTTTTTATATTATTAAAAATTATTTCATATATAATTTTGAAACTTACATGTCCTTATCAATCTTCGAATCGATTTATAGTACTTCGGTTCTCTTCTCTTCAAATCACTATATTTTCTAAGACACTGTCGTCTTGTTCTTTTAATTTTTGAAATACGATGCATTCTTCTCAGCATCTCGTATATAATTTTGTCTCTGCATTCCTGTCTCACTCCCCTCACACCACCAATCCGTTTAGGGAAATATTTATCCATGGCATAAACTAATATCACCAATTCTCCAGCACCAAAAGGTTCAGGACGCGACATGTTAGACGATGACGTGATTAATCGTTATGTCAATCATTAGCGCATTGATATAGATATGTATCCCCGAAAAAATAGAGAAAAATATAATGTATCTGTAGATTAATGTATTTTATGAAGGTTTGTAAATATCGATGTTTATAGTTATTACAAATGATATTTGTTTTCTATACATTTTCTTTGTTTCAGATGTGTTGATATGTATTAAAATTTACTTTGGTTTACAATAGTTATTTTGTTTCTAAACATTTTATTTGTTTAAGATGTGTTTATATGTATTAAAATGTTGTTTGGTTTACAATTGTTATTTTGTTTCTAAACATTTTATTTGTTTCATATGTGTTTATATGTATTAGAATTTATTTTGGTTTACAATTGTTATTTGGTTTCTAAACATTTCCTTTTTTTTCCGATGTGTTTATATGTATTACAAGTTACTTTGGTTACAATTGTTAATATATAATGTTTAAAGATTCTAATTTTGTAATAAAATAATTTATTTTGCCATTATTTTCTATATGCCACTATTCTTTTAACAAATCTTGAATGCAAAAATATATTATAAAGGTTAAGAAAATAAGTGTTAAGAGTAAGCCCTTAAGGTATTTATTTGAATATGGGAAAACCTAGTAGCTGTTAAAAATAGAGGTTAGAATAAAACAAATAAAATTAGCAAGTCTTTTTTAACTCAAAAATCCAATCTGATAACATAAAGCACTGTTGAATATACTGTCGCTTGTTACAGCTACAATTCAATGACACAATACAATGGATTAGCATCAGCTATGGAGGGATTACATTACACTAATCACATAATGTAAAAGAGTGAGAGCAGCTGTAGACACTAGTGTGATGTCACAAAGACAATGTATTACCTATAATATATTGTCTGTAATAACTTTGAGCATAAACTTTATTTATTTGAAACCTTTGATAATTGAAGAACAACAACTGTTATGTATTTAACTGTTTATCATGAGTGATTTTTAATAACCTTAATTCTTAAAAAAAAAATGGAGACAAGTTAATAAAGAAAGTTTTTTATTGATCAACTGAAACTTTAATCCTCAAACACAAAATATTGTTCTGAAACCATGTCCCTTGTTGCATTTCCACGCCTATTAGCTTGTTCTACACATATTTCTTCTGGTAAATCATCAGCATCTATTGGATCTTCATCTTCTAATGGACAGCCTCTTTTAATTGCAATATTGTGCAGTATGCAGCAAACCAATATAATTTTTGCAACTTTCTCTGGTGCATACTGCATAGCACCACCAGAACGATCAAGACATCGAAACCGCATTTTCAAAATACCGAAAGTCCTCTCAATAATCCCCCTGGTAGATCGGTGAGCTTCATTGAAACGTACTTGACTTCTGGTCTGTGGGTTGTTATAGGGAGTCAACAGCCATTCTGTACACGAGTACCCTCCATCTCCTAATAGAAGATATAATAAATATAAATATTAATATAAGAATAATTATAAAGATTCAGAACTATACAATACAAATTTAAACTATACAGATTACAGTCGACAAATTGGGCGCAATTTTGGTACATTGAAATGAGAGACATATTAGACACCAGTTATGCTTACCTAGAAGCCATCCGTCAGGCATATTTCCGTCCTCGAACTTCCGGTATAACCCAGTCTGCCTTAAAATGTAAGAATCATGACAGGAGCCAGGAAAGTTAGAACGGACACTGATAATCCTCATGTGGGGGTCACAGACCATCTGGACATTCAAGGAATGGAAATGCTTTCTATTCCTATAGATCTCCTCACGAGCTTGAAGTGGTCTTACAGCAACATGGGTACAGTCTATGGCACCTAGGACATTGGGCATCTCAGCCATCCTATAGAAATTTGACTTGATAGATTGCCATTCTTCAGGGGTAGATGGCAAACAAACATATCGATGAAAAATAACCATCATAGCCCCTATTACTTTGGATAAGTGGCGTGAAAAAGCAGATTGACTCATTCCAATAATGACGCTAGAAACTGCCTGAAAGGAGCCTGTTGCAAAAAAATGCAATGCAGCTAATAGTTTCAGAAGTCCCGGAATAGCTTGTGAACGAGCAGTCATCGGCTCCAAATGATCTTCAATCTCTCGATACAGGTGTAATATCGATTCACGATCAAGCCGGAATCTTTGTATGATCTCTCGGTCAGAAAGGCCGTGCAAACCAACCCGTGGAAGGAATACACGGGGGACTCGAACTCTCCTTCTTCTAACCAATCGATTAGCTACATTTCCAGTATTCTGTCTTCTAGCCCGGATTTGCATCAAACGGAGAATAAACAAAAACAGAATTCTCTCCATAGCTGCTGAAATGAACAATGTAAGTACAATGCTGATATTACTGCCTTTTATATATGTATAGACTGGCGTCTAGAGTGGCTTTCCTATTGTTTTGTACCTTGCCCGCCACCTAAAAGGTGGCGAGGCAAAAATAACGAGGTGGGGGCGGAGATTGACGCGAGCGGACAAATAGATTTTTTAGTACATTCGTTTTTGGCGAGTTGGTGGTCAAATGTGTCTAATTACAGTAAAAAATGGAGAGGTAGCGAGGTATGGCGGATAAGTACGCTCGCAATTTTAAAGATGCGAGTTTTTACATAATTGACGGCTTTGTACATATCAGTTTGCGAGTTTTGACGCGAGATTTGTTGCGGGTAGCTCGCTGACTGCTTAGTACATGGAGCCCATAGATACATTTTTAGATACAGTATGAATATGTATGCATCTCTATGTTAGTCATTTGCATTTTTCTAACTCTTGAGACCTCATATCTTTGAGCCCTTATAACTTTTTATGTGATTTTTTTTAACAATTTTTATTAGATGGTGTTTTTATGATTGTAACTCTACTTTGTAATGCAGTTTTGATGTGTTTTGTGACTTTTTTAACCAGAGCTCTGAGGTCGTTCTATCCTGAAGAGCGTTAACTTAAATTGCGCTCAAGTGAACTATTTTACTTTCAACTTGATACTTAAAGGGAGAGTCTACAATAGAATGTATATTGTTTTAAAAGATAGATAATCCCTTTATTACCCATTCCCCAGTTTTGCATAACTAACACAGTTTTATTAAAGGGACAGTCTACCCCAGACTTGTTATTGTTTAAAAAGATAGATAAGGCCTTTACCACCCGTTCCCCAGCTTTGCACAACCAACATTGCTATATTAATATACTTTTTATCAGACATCTTCAAACTTGGCCCTCCAGAGGTTTTGGAACTACATTTCCCATGATTCTCAGCCAGCATATCAGCATCATTCCAAAACCTCTAGAGGGCCAAGTTTGACAATGTCTGCTTTATAACCTTTAAACCTCTAAATTTCTGCCTGTTTCTAAGCCAATAAAGACAGCATCTTATCAAATGCTTTTATATTTGCTTTTCACAACAAGAGACTGCTAGTTCATGTGAGCCATATAGATAACATGGTGCTAACGCCCGTGGGTTGTGGCAGACACTGCACTAATTGGATATAATGCAAGTCAATAGATAATAAATAAAAAGTCATGTGATCAGGGGCTGTCAGAAAAGACTTAGATACAAGGTAATCACAGAGGTAAAAAGTATATTAATATAACAGTGTTGGCTGTGCAAAACTGGGGAATGGGTAATAAAGGCATTATCTATCTTTTTAAATAATACATTTTTTGGAGTAGACTGTCCCTTTAATATACTTTTTACCTTGTATCTAAGCATCTTCTGACAGCCCCCTGATCACATGACTTTTTATTTATTATCTATTGACTTGTACTGTGTTGTGTTAAATCTTAAATTACTCCTCGGGAGTGAGCACAATGTTATCTATATGGCTCACATGAACTAGCAGTCTCCTGTTGTGAAAAGCAAATTAAAAAGTATGTGAGAAGAGGCTGTCTGTAGTGGCTTAGAAACAGGCAGAGATTTAGAGGTTTAAATGTTATAAAGTATATGAATATAACAATGTTGGTTGTGCAAAGCTGGGGAATGGGTAGTAAAGGCGTTATCTTTCTTTTTAAACAATAACAATTTTAGTGTAGACTGTCCGTTTAATATGAACGAAAAACCAGACATGCGCTAACCACTTTTCGCTCTTGCGTAACTGTTAGCGCTCCACTCGTAATCTAGCCAAATTTATTCTCTATTTTGTACTTAATTTGAAATACATATTTTAATTAAAATTCACATGAGGAGAATTGTTATAGAAGCAATGTAAGTTGATCTTTATGAATAATTTTGCATTACATGGATATTTAATTTTAAGGGACATGAAAGTCTAAAATTAAGGGACAGTGAAGACAAAATTAAACTTTCATGAATCAGAAAGAGTATGTAATTTTAAATATGTTTTCAATTTATTTCTGTTATAAAATTTGCTGCGATCTCCTGGTATTCCTTGCCGAAGAATAAAACTAAGTAGGGTCATAAGTGCTCAGGAGTGTGCACGTATTTTTAACCCTTTCACTGCTAAGCCTTTTTTCACCCCAGTGATGAGCAAGTTTTTAGCTTACATTTAAAACCTATTGTAAGTCACATTTCAGTGAATTACCCAAACAAATTATATATTGGGTTTTTTTTTTCAGCAGGCCCAGCAGATTCACAATATCCCAATACTATATTTATAATTCTTGGCATGCAAGATTACTGTGTCAAAAACTGTTAAAATTGTATGATTTTTGCTTAGATTCAATAAATGATATTGAAAATGACCAAGTTACCACTGCTGTTAAAGTGAATGTAAATTTTGATGCTAAAGTGCCCGGTTTTTAAAAATTTGATTAAAAACAGGGGCACTTTAATTCATCAAAATTTACATTTCACTCCTGTTGTGAAAAAAAACTTACCTTTTAAACTTGACAGCTGCTCCAGCTTCCCCCGGTCGCCCCAAGCCATTTCTGATGTCAGAAATGATGGATAGGTCATCCTCCAATGACGGCTTCCCCCCCCCCTGGGGGAATCAGTGTCTGATTCAATGCCGTGATTGGAGGAAGCCGGATCCATCATTTTAGACCCAGGAAGAGGCTTTGAGATGGGTGGAGGAAGCTGGAGCTGCTATCAAGATTGAATACAGATTTAGGTGTGTGTAAAACACACACCAAAGCAGCGCAATGATCTCAAAATTACCGATTAGATACTATATATTATAAATAAATAGCAATATCTGACAGATATATGTATATATAGTTATGCAAAATTGAAAAACAACAACACAAAGTCCAAAAAGTTATTTTTGATACAAGGACAGTTCTTGATACTTGTTCCGAAAATATATTGATAAATGAAATGATGCAAAAGATCCAGCAGCTCCTCTGGAACAGGTGATTCCACAGACCTTGGTTGCAAACACGTTTTCTCTAAAAATAGAGAAGAGAAGAGTGCGGACTCAAATGCAGAGTAACATCAATTTAATAATACACACGACAAATGGCCACTTACAAGATGAAAATATAAAATCAGCAAGAGTGCACTCTTGAGAAAGTCACGCCGAGACGTGACGAAACGCGTAGAGAACCGCCCACTGCCCGCCCACCCTTTGAGCTATTCGTTCCTGTGAAGCCGTCCCAGCTCTAAGTCTGCAGCTACGAGCTTGGAGGTTAAAGAGCAGAGGAACGTTTTTACTCATAGCTATAACGCACACTTAGTTTGCCACTTCACTTGTCACCTGTTATAGTATTGGCTCAGAAACTTTGGTCCACTATTGGCATTAATTTATGAACTTTGCTTGGAGGTAATTCCTCACGGACCAACTCTGACATACCGGAATCTGGCAACACTAAGGAGGAAACAAAGGGACAAGCTTACTCTGACATCTCATCAGTACAGATGAATGCTGGCATGAGACGATATATATGCTGATTTTATATTTTCATCTTGTAAGTGGCCATTTGTCGTGTGTATTATTAAATTGATGTTACTCTGCATTTGAGTCCGCGCTCTTCTCTTCTTTATTTTTAGAGAAAACGTGTCTGCTATCAAGATTAAAAAGTAAGTTTTTTTTCACAACAGGAGTTAAATGTAAATTTTGATGAATAAAAGTGCCCCTGTTTTTAATCGAATTTTTAAAAACCGGGCACTTTAGCATCAAAATTTACATTCACTTTAATGTAATCACCTGACTAAATTGTCATCAAGGGTAGCCACGCCCACATGTGAAACATAGATTAGAGAGGCCCCATTAGACAGTACAGAAATAAAATCACTTTTTTTCTTACTACAGTGATCACCGGACTTTACAGACAAAATTCATATATTTTCTTTGAGAGATGGACTTGTCTACTAGAAAATAAATTTTATTAGGGATCTCAAGACATACCAGATTTTCTTTATTGCACATATAATGACACAATCCCAAGCAAATCCCCATTTTGTTTTACTTTATTTTTACAAGATGTGTTGTGTGCTATTACCACCATGTGAAAGAGCAGGCTGTTAAAGTTGTTAACACTCTATAGCAGCAGTGCTTGCAACATTGTTTGCAGCAGTAATATACATTGATGCAAACATGAATACCATAGAATATTAAATACACATGCACGCTCCTGAGCACTTGTAAGCCTACCTAGATAGATTTACTTTTCAGCAATACCAAGAAAATGAAGCAATTTTGATATTATAATTAAATTTGTTTTCATATGTACTTGTGTGTCCATTAAAGTAAATATATAAAATATGTAAAAAAATGTTTTCTGTTTATATTATAAATTATTGTATATTTTTAAAGTACAAGTAGCAACAGAATAGTTTTGTACAAATAACGCCAAACTATCAGTAAGATTAATGAAGCTAGTCTCCTGTTGCCAAAGCTTGTACAAAAGAAGGATAGGTTTTAATTATGTGCTCTGTTAATTGTTGGACATCATTTGAAGTAATGACAATAGCACCATAGCTTGAAGCAACTGTTTTTTATTTCTTATGTTCATTCTACAACACAATTATATAGCCTAAGTGAAGTAGATATTATGAAGTGAAGCACTAATATGATACCAATGTGAAATATAGCTTTTGTAGGTTAAAGGTATAGTAAACACCAAAAATGTTATTGTTTTAAAAGATAGATAATCCGTTTATTTACCATTCCCCAGTTTTACATAACCAACACTGTTATAGAAATATACTTTTTACCTCTGTAATTACCTTGTATCTAAGCCTCTGCAGACTGCCTCCTTATCTCAGATCTTTTGACAGACTTGCATTTCGCCAATTAGTGCTGACTCTTAAATAACTCCACGTGCATGAGCACAATGTTATTTAATATTAAATAGATGAACTAACACCCTCTAGTTGTGAAAAACTGTAAAATGCATTCAGACAAGAGGCGGCCTTCAAGGGCTTATAAATTAGCATATGAGCCTACCTAGGTTAAAGGGACCCTGAACCCAATTTGTTTCTTTTGTGATTCAGATAGAGCATGCAATTTTAAGCAACTTTCTAATTTACTCCTATTATCACATTTTTTTCGTTCACTTGCTATGTTTATCTGGATAGCACTTTTTTTATTGGTGGATGAATTTATCCACCAATCAGCAAGAACAACCCAGGTTGTTCACCAAAAATTCACCGGTATCTAAACTTACATTCTTGCATTTCAAAAAAGATACCAAGAGAATAAAGAACATTTGATAATAGGAGTAAATTAGAAAGTTACTTTAAATGTCATGCTCTATCTGAATCACGAAAGAAAAAATTTGGGTTCAGTGTCCCTTTAAGCTTTCAACTAATAATACCAAAAGAACAAAGCAAATTTGATGATAAAAGTAAAGTAGAAAGTTGTTTAAAATTGCAAGCCCTATCTGAATCATGAGAGTTTAATTTGGACTTTACTATCTCTTTAAGGAATGATTTATAATTAATATATTAGAATGGTTTTAGTTGGACATTTATAACTATATATTATATGAAAAATGATAAACAAATTGTATAAGTGATCCTTTATTGACTAATGAAAAAAGGATTTTTTTGTTGTTGCAAACTTTCAGAGCAGTACGGCTCCTTCATCACAAAATAACTGTCCCATCCTTACCATATTTAATATATCTGTTTCAATCAAAGGAACTTCACACGTCATCCATATTACATCTTGACAGACACTTATGTTATTCATGTATTTGTGTATTTTTCTGTATTGTTTGTCGGTGAAGCTCTAACATATTTATACATAGCTTACTGAAATAAAATACAGACAAATAAAAAATACATAAATAACATAAGTGTCTGTCATGATTTAAAATGGATGTGTGAAATTCCTTTGATTGAAACAGATATATTAAATATGGTAAGGATGGGGCAGTTCTTTTGTGATGGGAAATGGTGTAGGTGTCTGCAATGATTCACATGGATTTTTCTTTAGTGAGGACTAATTAAGACAGGCTAGAGGTCTGGCTATATTAGTTTAAACTGAATACAGTTATGTGTTTATGTTAAATAGGCACCCATGAACCCCTGGCTTATATTTAACTCATTACTGCCTTTGGCGCACATTATGATGTACACTACATTTGTTGAGATGCAGATGAAGGACCCACAAATTCTATATTCCATTTTGTTGGAGGGTATAATTATTTTGGTCTCATTTCTTTTTCACTGACAGGGGAATGTGCCTGCATTTTTGGGCTCTGTAAGGCGGCTTTTAACAATAATTTTCTTAAGGTTTGGGGGTTGCATGTATGAGAGTATGGGTGTTTTAGGAAACACTGCTTTTAATCTGTTGTTTCTGAGGAGGATAGGCTGTAGGTCTTTGTTAATTTTCCTTAGTACCTCAATTTTCGGGTTGTATGTTATTTTCAGATTTTAGTTTGTATTTCAGGAGCTTTGTTCTGGGTATTTTCCCAGCTCTGTGAATTTGTCTGTCTATGATCCTTGTTGGGTAACCGTCTGTTACAAACATCTTCAGTGATTTGAGGTTCCTATTTCTGTCAGAGTTTTTTGAGAAAATTTGGCTGTACCTTATTGCTTGGCTGTAGATGATGGAGTGTTTGGTGTGTATGGGATGGAAGCTGTTATATTTGTGTATGGGATGGAAGCTGTTATATTTGTGTATGGGATGGAAGCTGTTTGTATTGTTGATGATGGAGTATTTGGTGTTTGATGTTTGTATTGTAGATGATGGAGTATTTGGTGTGTATGGGATGGAAGCTGATATATTTGAGATATGAGGGTTGGTCAAAGAGTTTGTGGTATAGGGATGTAGTCTTTTATATAGATGGTGGTATCTAAAACATGAACTTGCATGGTAGAGTAGTTAAAGTGATTGTCAATTTTGATGCTAAAGTGCCTGTTTTTTTTAAAATTCGATTAAAAACAGGTGCACTTTAATTAATCAAAATTTACATTTCACTCGTGTTGTGAAAAAAAACTTACCTTTTAATCTTGACAGCAGCACCAGCTTCCTCCGGTCGTTGCAAGCCATTTCTGACATCAGAAATGATGGATAGATCATCCTCCAATCACGGCTTCCCCCCGGGGAATCAGTGTCTGATTCAACGCCGTGATTGGAGGAAGCCGGATTCCTCATTTTAGACCCAGGAAGAGGCTTTGCGACGGGTGGAGGAAGCTGGAGCGGCTGTCAAGTTTAAAAGGTAAGTTTTTTTCTCAACAGGAGTGAAATGTAAATTTTGATGAATTAAAGTGCCCCTGTTTTTAATAAAATTTTTAAAAACCGGGCACTTTAGCATCAAAATTGACATTCACTTTAATGCTGAGTTTGATTGTGGGGTGAAAATGATAAAATATTTAATGGAACTGGAGGAGACTTTGGTCCAAATTATAAGGATATCATTAAAGGGACACTGTACCCAAAAAAATTATTTTGTGATTCAGATTGAGCATGACATTTTAAGCAACTTTCTAATTTACTCCTATTACCACATTTTCTTCATTCTCTTAGTATCTTTATTTGAAATGCAAGAATGTAAGTTTAGATGCTGGCCCATTTTTGGTGAACAACCTGGGTTGTCCTTGCTGATTGGTGGATAAATTCATCCACCAATAAAAATTGCTGTCCGGAGTTCTGAATCCAAAAAAAGCTTAGATGCCTTCTTTTTCAAATAAAGATAGCAAGAGAATGAAGAAAAAATGATAATAGGAGTAAATTAGAAAGTTGCTTAAAATTGCACACTCTATCTGAATTACAAAAGATTTTTTTAGGTTCAGTGTCCCTTTAATGTAGCAGAAGAGGGGCGGAGCCTAGCAGCACACACGGATGGATGTGTGAGAGCTGAGCTCCGGTATGTGATACAGCAAAATAGGTGGATAATGCCGTAGAGCTACACACCAAGAGGCTAAGAAGGCACTGCGGTTGGTGGCACAGTTCCCGGCTACAGTCCTGAGGGAAAATCTCCAAGAAAAAGGGAAGAAAACCGCCTTATAGCACTCTTGCACGGAACGAATATATACAGCGGACGCCATCTTGGAGGCCACGCGCAGCTAACTAATATCTCTCTCGGAGCAGAACAGGAATGACTGTTAGTGGTTCCGACAACATCGATCAATATGACATCAAGATGCAATGCCCATACAAGAGGTAACCGGGTTTACAGGGAACACAAACCACAAGTGGGGGACACAAAACAATAATGGTGAAGCGTTACAGAAAGAGCGCCAAGATACGCACATAAACATCTCTCAGGCTGGCGAGCTTAGTCTTGATGATCATTGAGACCACTATTTTTGATTTTGCACACAACCATGGCTATAATACCTCAATGAAAAGATTACAGACTGTGCGGATACGGTAGTGATGATATATAAAGCAAGCTGTAGGAACTACACACATCAGCAGAAAGTAAACTATCATTGAAAAACCTGAACAGTAACACCGCTGGCAGTTATGATAAACCCCACTGATGTTTCTGCAAAGGAGAACTGAGCCACAAATGTAATCATGATACAATAAGCGGGACACTGTCTCTTGGTAGGAATATCTGAGGGTACAAAAGATATATATATTAATCATTCTGCACAGAAACGAGCGAGACAACCTGCACTCCTGGCCTGGTTCATAATGTCTACCAGAAGGTTTAAAAAAACTGACAAACTCAATAAGCTTAGATCCAATGCAGCTCATAAACAGCTAGAAACTACCACAATGGAGGCAGAAGAGGATTCTGATCTAGAATCTGAACAAAGCAAGCCTACAGACGATCAAACACCGGTAACCAAAGCCGACCTCAGCATGCTAGTGTCAAAGCAGGACATTGCATCAAATTTTGAAAAACTCTGGGATAAAATTGATAGTCTTCATACCACAGTGACTAGCAGCCTAGCAGATATCAAAAATGAAATGCTTGAAATGGGAAACAGGGTGGAAGCCCTAGAAAATGACAAGGAAGATATTGAGGAAAATGTAGCTGTTATGTCGCAGACAATCTCCCTCCAGCAACAACAAATAGATGACCTCCAAGACAAAATGGAGGACATTGAGAATCGCACTAGGAGGTCGAACCTCCGGATAAAGGGTATACCGGAATCGATTGGACCAGCTGACCTTGTGTCTTATTTGCAAGGCCTCTTCAAAGCTATCACAGTGGCTACAGATGACACAGAATACCATATCGAGAGGGCCCACAGAGCACTCAGGGCCAGACCGCAGAAAGATATGCCACCAAGGGATGTGATCATCAAATTCCTCAGGTTTCTTGATAAAGAGAAAATCTTGAATGCATCTCGGAAGAACCCTACGTTTAAATACCAGGGGACCGTGGTGCAATTTTTTCAGGATCTGTGTGTGAAAACACTGCAACTATGAAGCAAACTTCGACCAATAACCTCATTGCTCAGAAAACGCCAGATCACATACCGCTGGGGTTTTCCATTTTCCCTTAACATACTTAAAGATGGTAAGATAACTTCAATCAAGACAATACAGGAGATTCCTGGGGCTTGTAGGACCCTAGGTATCGAAACACCGGACATACCGCCTGACCCCGATCTCGGGGAGAAGAGAGGGACACAAACCTTAACACATCCTCTCAAGAGATCCAGTTGGATAAAAGTGAATAATTAACGATCCAAGACATGATACCTTATCTGACTGGAACTTTACTGGTAGCAGATCGAATTTGGGAGATTGGTGAGACTCTTTTCTAAACACTATCAGGGATGTATTTTGGAAACTATGTGCAATACACTTAGACTGTCATAGACAATGAGCTGAAACCACTAGAACATATTCTATATACATAGATTATTTTGTTAATCTAACACTGCTCTTCAATTTCGTTATTCTTCATTCATTACTATGGTAAACTAAGGTAATTTTATGAGCTACAAGGTATCACTGATTATATGTTATACCAATGCAAATTAGGGATATTTTGTGTTGTTTTTACTGTTTTTTTTTACAGGAATATGTAAGTTTTGTTATGTTATTTAATTGGTTTGTTTTGTGCCAAGTCAACTGCATCTTAGTTAACACCTTTTTGTGGAGCTACACCGGGGTTAAAAATACAGGGACTGTAGGATTAGACTTACAGAATAGCACAGAATCTGACACTCCAGGTTACCTAAATAATGAAAAGAGATGGTTATATACTAATATATGCACTACTTTACTGAAATATTGCTATGGCTGAAATACTACACATTCCTGGAGTTAACTTGATTTCACATAATGTGAGAGGCCTTAATTCAGACATAAAACGGAGGACTGCACTAACACAATATAGAAAGCTTAGAGCAAATATTTTATTTTTACAGGAGACTCACTTTCTGAAAACACAAATACCCAAATATTGGTCCAAAGAATATTCACAGCACTTTCATTCTACCGCTAACACTAAAACTAGGGGAGTCTCTATACTGATTCACTCGTCCTTGGGTTTTGAACACAAGGACACAGTGAAAGATAGCGAGGGCCGCTATATAATGGTGAGGGGTAATATACAGGGGACTGAAGAACTCCTATGCAATATCTATGCACCCAATGAGCAACAAGAACCATTCTTTAGATGTATAACTAATTTGCTCACCAACTGGTCCAGATCGAGAATCATATTGGCGGGGGATTTCAATATAGACCTTGTAGCACTATGGAGGGCGACGACAGGGAACATTTCAAAAAAGAAAATAAGACAACAAAGCATAGCTAAAAAGGTCGGTGAGCTACTCCGGCCACATGGGTTACAAGATACATGGGTCACACTATACGGAGATACTACTGATACAACTTATTACTCCTCAGCGCATAAATGCTACACGAAAATTGATTACGTTTCACAAGTCAAATATTGCAACCTACACTACGCGAGGCACACATACATACCTGTGTTTGGTTGGACCATTCTATTACACAGCTTCTCCTGGGATCCCTTATGGAACCAAAACATGGACTTTCGACCCGACCTGCCTGAAACACCCTAACACAAAAGACAGATTACTAAAAGACATGAGTGACTACTGGAGAATCAATACAGACTCCACAACAAACCCTATCTCGGTGTGGGCAGCCCACAAATCAGTTTTTAGAGGACTATTAATAAAGGAAAAAACAAATTATAAAAAACAGCTTCAACAAGAAATTAACCTTTTAGAAAAGGAACATAAACAGACTGGCTCCCAAATTATATTGAACTCCCTAAACCAAAAGAAGGCAGATCTACTAACATTGTTAAACGACAATTCTATTAGGGCAGCCCAGAGACTTAAAGCTAATTATTTTATTTATGCAAATAAGCCTGATAGGTACTTAGCTAAAAAAATTAGAGAGGAGTATCAGTCAATGTCCATTTCACATATACAGAGCACATCAGGCAATATCACATCTCACCCACAAGAAATTGTGAACACTTTTGCAGATTACTATAAAAAGCTATATGATGGGGAAAAAGTCCAACACAGCACCCAAACACAGACTATTCTTGAGAGGTTTTTGAACTCTGCGAAGCTACCACAATTGACTGAGGAAGATCAAGACCAATTAAACTCAGCTGTTACACATGCTGAAGCGGTGTTGGCCATAAAAGAGCTCAAACCAGGCAAAGCCCCGGGACCGGATGGATTCCCAGGGGAATACTATAGGCTTTTTAAACAGTTATTGACCCCCCACATAGTTAAATTTGCCAACCATGTATTGGAGGGCCAGCCTATACCCGCTGACCTCCTACAAGCCAAGATAATTGTAATTCCCAAAAAAGGTAGAAATGCTTCGCTGTGCTCAAATTATAGACCCATATCTTTAATAAACCAGGATATGAAAATCTTGACCAAAATCCTTGCCAATCGCCTGAAACACATCTTACCCTCTATCATACACCCAGATCAGGTTGGCTTTGTAAAAAACAGGGAGGCTCCAGACAACATCAGACAAATGATTACGGTTATAGACTATTTACAGTGTGAGCGGACGCCTTCTCTGATCCTGTCATTGGATGCGGAGAAGGCGTTCGATAGAGTGGACTGGGTATACATGAACACGGTGCTGATAAAGATGGGATTTACGGGGTCATTCATGAGAGCAATGAAAAGCTTATATTCAACACCAACAGCATATATCAGGGCAATAGGACACAAATCTGCTACTTTTAAAATTCTCAATGGCACAAGACAAGGTTGCCCACTCTCACCCCTCCTTTTTGCGCTTTGCATCGAGCCATTAGCTGCAAACATAAGAAACTCCCCAATCATTACTGGCTTGCAAATACAGCAGTCCCAACACAAGATTGCACTATTTGCGGACGATGTGCTGCTGACAGTAACAAGACCACTCATTTCTCTCCCTAACATATATGGCATCATACAACAATTTTCGGACGTTTCAGGATACAAATTGAATCTAGACAAATGCGAGGCACTCCCATTAAACTTACCAAAGCAAACTATCAAATTGATTGAAACAAATTTTGATTTTAACTGGGTGAAAAATGATCTGAAATATTTGGGGATAAGGCTAACGACACACTCTTCTCACCTATATAAAGCTAACTATATACCCATGTTTAAGTCGATTAGAGCTGATTTGCAGAAATGGAAGAGTTATAACTTCTCCTGGTATGGGAGGCTCTCGTCAATTAAGATGACGGTACTCCCGAGACTCCTGTATTTATTTCGTACCCTACCCATAAACATAGATAAATCTGACCTGAAAGCTCTCCAAACAGACCTTCATAAATATCTTAGAGGGTCTAGACATGCAAGGATACCTCACGACACACTCACTAGACATAGACAGTTGGGGGGAGTGGGACTCCCAAATCTGAAGGACTATTATTCAGCAGCTAGGCTGGCCCAAAACTCTCTCTTAGGGAGAAAACAGGAGGACATACTATGGCCTAAATTAGAAGCACTCGTAGGGGGCTACAATGACCCAGGAGATATACTATGGGGTAAAAATACTGATGAGAGACTTAAGATCTCTCAGAACCTAATTACCAAGACGACGATCAAACAGTTAGAAACATACAACAAAAAATATGCATTTTTACCGGCTAATTCTTTAATAAGACCCATAAAATATATAGTTTCCAAAGAATCTAGTCGCCTCATAGATAAATGGGCACACAAAGATTTATATAGAATAGCAGACTTCTTGGTCAACAAGAAAATTATAACGTATCAACAGCTCCAGGATAAACTCGGAATGATACACCTTCCCTGGTTTTTATACTTACAGATAGCTTCAGCTGTCACATCATATCTCAGGTTTGGAATAGAGACCAAAGGCACAACCATCTTTGAGAGGTTGTGCAGCGCAGAGCTTAGACAGAAAAGTGCGGTATCACATTTTTATTTACACATCCAAGAATCACACACAACAACAAAATCTCCTATCATTCTTCGATGGGAAGCAGACTTAGAGAGAACATTTGACTTAACAACATGGAACCAGATTTTTTTAAACTCAGCTAGAGGCTTATTGGGAGCGGATCTGAGGGAAAACAATATAAAGACTTTTCGCTGGTATTTGACCCCTCTAAAAACAGCGCATATGGTCAAGGGAGGCACCACACAGTGTTATAGAGGTTGCACACAATTAGGTACATATTTTCATATGTGGTGGGAATGCCCAAATGTTCAGAGGGTTTGGCTCGACCTGTCTAGGATGTTAACCACAATACTAGAGGATCAAGTTATATTGACACCTATGCAGGCATTATTGAATGTTGATGACTTGAGGTTTAACACACCAATAAATAAGTTAATTAGAATCTTATGCACAGTGACCCGCACATCTATAGCAAAACACTGGAAACTAGGAGTGCCAGAGAGGGGGGAGATACTTGGAAAGGATTAGGAACATGTTTGACATGTGTCAGACAGCTGCTTACATACAGGACACAGTTGAAGTCTTCAACCAAGTTTGGTTCTATTGGATTCTAAATGAGAAGCAAGTATAAGGATAAGATGACAGAAGAGACAGAGGGAAACAAAGATGTGAGTATAGGAGAAGATGGGAGGGATCGGAAGGTGTGCTCTAAAGGTTCATAAGGTACGATGATCTGTTAAGAAATGTTTATTGTTAATTTATTAATATGATTTATGCAGTTGACTGGCATAAGGGTTACATTAGTTAAATATGTTGATGGTTACATATGTTTAGATGCGGAAAATTTAATGAATAATTGTTGGCTTCAATAGGAGCTTTGATTGATGACACATGGTAAAGAGCGACTAACAGAAGTTATTAAAAGGGAGGAAGCGGTGGACCATTAGAGACTGTTAAATGGCTTATATTTGTTTGAAATTTGTCTACTGTCTTTTCCACCGAAATGACCTATGTATTGTTAATACTGTACAACAATAATAAAAACTATTTCAATCTAATGTAGCAGAAGAATGACTGGGATTTGATGTTGCAGGTGGATAGAAAGTTATTTTCAAGTTTTGTCACAAAAAGATTTGCATATTGGTGTACAAAATGTGTCCCCATGGCAGTGCCAGTCTCTTGTAAATATATATCCTCCCTGAAAGAGAAATAGTTGTGTGTTAATATAAACTGAGCCAGTTGTATAATACTCTCAGTGGGTAGGTTGTGTTGGTCTAAGAATTATTTGCATGTTGCTACGCCATCACTGTGGGGGAATTTAGTGTATAGGGCTTCTACATTCATGGTTGCCAAAATGGCTCCTCCTGGTACTGGCCTGATTTCAGCCATCTTATTTAGAAGGTCAGTGGTGTCTTGAAGAAAGCTGGCTGTAATCCTTACCCAAGGAGTCAGGATGTTTTCCACCCAGCCAGAGATGTTCTCAGTTAGCATACCAACTCCAGATATTATCGGTATTCCTGGGTTGCCTTGTTTATGCATTTTTGGCAGCATGTAGATGTAACCTGTTTTTTTGGGGGGGTTTGGTATAAGAGGATGAATATGTCCCAGTTCAGGGTGGAATTTTTCTTATGATATGATGGAGTTTTTAGCAAATATTTGAGTTGTGTCCTCCTGTAGTTTTCTATAGTTGTCAGAATTGGAGAGCTGCCTTGATGCTTCCTTAAAGGTACACCAATTTTCATTTAACTGCATGTGATAGTGAAATGGTTCTGAATAAATCTGTAATTGTCAGCTGGTAAGGATCTCAACTGCAGAACTAAACCTTGTGATAAGGTGGTGTCCAGGAAGCGTTAATAAATGGATTTTATAAACTTAGTACAGTGGTGATAAACAGAGGTAACTTTATTACCAATAGCAGTAAGAGGGTTGATGCTTTTCTCTTGTTAGGTGTATCCAGTCCACGGATCATCCATTACTTGTGGGATATTCTCCTTCCCAACAGGAAGTTGCAAGAGGATCACCCACAGCAGAGCTGCTATATAGCTCCTCCCCTAACTGCCATATCCAGTCATTCTCTTGCAAGCTCTCAACATAGCTGGAGGTAGTTAGAGGAAAGTGGTAAAATATAGTTAGTTTTTTCTTCAATCAAAAGTTTATTGTTTTTAAATGGTACCGGAGTGTACTATTTTATCTCAGGCAGCATCTAGAAGAAGAATCCGCCTGCGTTTTTCTATGATCTTAGCAGAAGTAACTAAGATCCACTGTCGTTCTAACATATGTCTGAGGAGGGAGGTAACTTCAGAGGGAGAATGGCGTGCAGGGTATCCTGCAATAAGTATGTGCAGTTAAGTTTTTCTAGGGATGGAATTTGCTAGAAAATGCTGCTGATACTGGATTAATGTAAGTTAAAGCCTAAATACAGTGATTTAATAGCGACTAGTATCAGGCTTGCTATCAGAGGTATATACTCTGATTAATGTGCAATATAAAATGTTTGCTGGCATGTTTAATCGTTTTTATATATGCTTTGGTGATAAAACTTATTGGGGCCTAGTTTTTTCCACATGGCTGGCTTTATTTTTGCCTAGAAACAGTTTCCTGAGGCTTTCCACTGTTATAGTATAAAAGTTACAGTTGGTGCAGTTAAAATTACAAACTGTGACATTCAGCTTCTCTCAGCAGTCCCCTGCATGCTATAGGACATCTCTGAAGGGCTCAAAAGGTTTCAAAAGTAGGAGCTGTGGCAGTTGTTATGACTGTTTAAAAAACATATTTTTCGTTTTGTTAATCTGTTTTTTGTATTAAGAGGTTAATCATCCATTTGCAAGTGGGTGCAATGCTCTGCTAACTTGTTACAAACACTGTAAAAATTTTGTTAGTTTAACTGCCTTTTTTCACTGTTATTTCAAATTTTGGCAAAATTTGTTTCTCTTAAAGGCACAGTAATGTTTTTTTGTATTGCTTGTTAACTTGATTTAAAGTGTTTTCCAAGCTTGCTAGTCTCATTGCTAGTCTGTATAAACATGTCTGACATAGAGGAAACTCCTTGTTCATTATGTTTAAAAGCCATGGTGGAACCCCATAGGAGAATGTGTACTAAATGTATTGATTTCACTTTAAACAATAAAGATCAGCTGTTATCTTTAAAAGAATTATCACCAGAGGATTCTGACGAGGGGGAAGTTATGCCAACTAACTCTCCCCACGTGTCGGACCCTTTGACTCCCGCTCAAGGGACTCACGCTAAAATGGCGCCAAGTACATCAAAGACGCCCATAGCGATTACTTTGCAGGACATGGCGGCAATCATGGATAATACCCTGTCAGCGGTATTAGCCAGACTGCCTGAATTCAGAGGAAAGCGCGATAGCTCTGGGGTTAGACGTAATACAGAGCGCGCAGATGTTTTAAGGCCCATGTCTGATACTGCGTCACAATATGCAGAAGCTGAGGAAGAGCTTCAGTCTGTGGGTGACGTCTCTGACTCCGGGAAACCTGATTCAGATATGTCTACTTTTAAATTTAAGCTTGAGAACCTCCGGTTGTTGCTTGGAGAGGTTTTAGCTGCTCTGAATGACTGTGACACAATTGCAGTGCCAGAGAAATTGTGTAGACTGGATAAATACTACGCAGTGCCGGTGTGTACTGACGTTTTCCAATACCTAAAAGGTTTACAGATATTATTACTAAGGAGTGGGACAGACCCGGTGTGCCGTTCCCCCCCCCCCTCCTATTTTTAGAAAAATGTTTCCAATAGACGCCACCACACGGGACTTATGGCAGACGGTCCCTAAGGTGGAGGGAGCAGTTTCTACTTTAGCAAAGCGTACTACTATCCCTGTCGAGGACAGTTGTGCTTTTTCAGATCCAATGGATAAAAAATTAGAAGGTTACCTTAAGAAAATATTTATTCAACAAGGTTTTATCCTGCAGCCCCTTGCATGCATTGCTCCTGTCACTGCTGCTGCGGCGTTCTGGTTTGAGTCTCTGGAAGACAGCTACTCCATTGACTGAAATACTTGACAAGCTTAGAACACTTAAGCTAGCTAATTCTTTTGTTTCTGATGCCATTGTTCATTTGACTAAACTAACGGCTAAAAATTCTGGATTTGCCATCCAGGCGCGTAGGGCGCTATGGCTTAAATCTTGGTCAGCTGACGTGACTTCAAAGTCTAAATTACTTAACATTCCCTTCAAGGGGCAGACCCTATTCGGGCCTGGTTAGAAGGAAATTATTGCTGACATTAATGGAGGTAAGGGTCATACCCTTCCTCAGGACAGGGCCAAATCAAGGGCCAAACAGTCTAATTTTCGTGCCTTTTCGAAACTTCAAGGCAGGTGCAGCATCAACTTCCTCTGCTACAAAACAAGAGGGAACTTTTGCGCAATCCAAGCCGGCCTGGAAATCTAACCAGGCCTGGAGCAAAGGCAAGCAGTCCAGAAAGCCTGCTGCTGCCTCTAAGACAGCATGAAGGAACGGCCCCCTATGCGGCAACGGATCTAGTAGGGGGCAGACTTTCTCTCTTCGCCCAGGCGTGGGCAAGAGATGTTCAGGATCCCTGGGCGTTGGAGATCATATCTCAGGGATATCTTCTGGACTTCAAAGCTTCCCCCCCACAAGGGAGATTTCACCTTTCGAGATTATCTGTAAACCAGATAAAGAAAGAGGCATTCTTACGCTGTGTGCAAGACCTCCTAATAATGGGAGTGATCCATCCAGTTCCACAGATGGAACAAGGACAGGGATTTTATTCAAATCTGTTTGTGGTTCCCAAAAAAGAGGGAACCTTCAGACCAATTTTGGATCTAAAGATCTTAAACAAATTCCTCAGAGTTCCATCGTTCAAAATGGAAACTATTCGGACAATCCTACCTATGATCCAGGAGGGTCAATACATGACCACATTGGATTTGAAGGATGCTTACTTTCACATACCGATTCACAAAGATCATCATCGGTTCCTAAGGTTTGCCTTTCTAGACAGGCATTACCAGTTTGTGGCTCTTCCCTTCGGGTTAGCTACAGCCCCAAGAATTTTTACAAAGGTTCTGGGGTCTCTTCTGGCGGTCCTAAGACCACGGGGCATAGCAGTGGCCCCTTATCTAGACGACATCCTGATACAGGCGTCAAACTTCCAAATTGCCAAATCTCATACGGACATAGTGTTGGCATTTCTGAGGTCGCATGGGTGGAAAGTGAACGAGGGAAAGAGTTCTCTATCACCCCTCACAAGGGTTTCCTCCCTAGGAACTCTGATAGATTCTGTAGAAATGAAAATTTACCTGACGGAGTCTAGGTTATCAAAGCTTCTAAATTCCTGCCGAGTTCTTCACTACATTCCGCGCCCTTCGGTGGCTCAGTGCATGGAAGTGATCGGCTTAATGGTAGCGGCAATGGACATTGTGCCATTTGCGCGCCTACATCTCAGACCGCTGCAATTATGCATGCTCAGTCAGTGGAATGGGGATTACACAGATTTGTCCCCTCTGCTAAATCTGGATCAAGAGACCAGAGATTCTCTTCTCTGGTGGCTATCTCGGGTCCATCTGTCCAAAGGTATGACCTTTCGCAGGCCAGATTGGACAATTGTAACAACAGATGCCAGCCTTCTAGGTTGGGGTGCAGTCTGGAATTCCCTGAAGGCTCAGGGATCGTGGACTCAGGAGGAGAAACTCCTCCCAATAAATATTCTGGAGTTAAGAGCAATATTCATTGCTCTTCTAGCTTGGCCTCAGTTAGCTACCCTGAGGTTCATCAGATTTCAGTCGGACAACATCACGACTGTGGCTTAAATCAACTATCAAGGGGGGGACCAGGAGCTCCCTAGCGATGTTAGAAGTCTCCAAGATAATTTGCTGGGCAGAGACTCACTCTTGCCATCTATCAGCAATCCATATCCCAGGTGTAGAGAACTGGGAGGCGGATTTTCTAAGTTGTCAGACTTTTCATCCGGGGGAGTGGGAACTCCATCCGGAGGTGTTTGCTCAATTGGTTCATCGTTGGGGCACACCAGAATTGGATCTCATGGTGTCTCGCCAGAACGCCAAGCTTCCTTGTTACGGATCCAGGTCAAGGGACCCAGAAGCGACGCTGATAGATGCTCTAGTAGCACCGTGGTTCTTCAACCTGGCTTATGTGTTTCCACCGTTTCCTCTGCTCCCTCGACTGATTGCCAAAATCAAACAGGAGAGAGCATTGGTGATCTTGATTGCGCCTGCGTGGCCACGCAGGACCTGGTATGCAGACCTGGTGGACATGTCATCCTTTCCACCTTGGCCTCTGCCTCTGAGACAAGACCTTCTACTACAAGGTCCTTTCAATCATCCAAATCTAATTTCTCTGAGACTCACTGCCTGGAGATTGAACGCTTGATTTTATCAAGGCGTGGCTTCTCCGAGTCAGTCATTGATACCTTAATACAGGCACGAAAGCCTGTAACCAGGAAAATCTACCATAAGATATGGCGCAAATATCTTCATTAGTGTGAATCCAAGAATTACTCATGGAGTAAGGTTAGGATTCCTAGAATATTGTCCTTTCTCCAAAGGGTTTAGATAAAGGATTATCAGCTAGTTCTTTAAAGGGACAGATTTCTGCTCTGTCTATCCTATTGCACAAGCGTCTGGCAGAGGTTCCAGACGTCCAGGCATTTTGTCAGGCTTTGGTTAGAATTAACATACAAAGAGAGAAGCGCTCTACCAGGAACGAACAACAGCTCAGTGGCTTGTTCTATGGCGATTTACCACCCGGAAGCAGCCTCTTTTAGACCAGTGTACTTTTCACAGAAGAAAACTTTCCTGAAGTATATCAGTCTGATCCTGACAAGTAAGGTCAGTCCAGCCCCGAAATACCAGGCAATTCTCCTTTGAACAAGGAACATGACAACCCCAGACGATCGTTTCGGCCTCCTATGGGCCTCGTCAGTGAGGTGCAGCCACATTCCTCTAAGCACACTGGGCAAGGAGTCCACGTCTGGTTTCCCCCATCACCCATAGGGAGACTTCCCCAGGGTCATAATAATTTGCATACAAAGAGAGAAGCCCTCTACCAGGAACGAACAACAGCTCAGTGGCTTGTTCTATGGCGATTTACCAACCGGAAGCAGCCTCTTTTAGACCAGTGTACTTTTCACAGAAGAAAACTTTCCTGAAGTATATCAGTCTGATCCTGACAAGTAAGGTCAGTCCAGCCCCGAAATACCAGGCAATTCTCCTCTGAACAAGGAACATGACAACCCCAGACGATCGTTTCGGACTCCTATGGGCCTCGTCAGTGAGGTGCAGCCACATTCCTCTAAGCACACTGGGCAAGGAGTCCACGTCTGGTTTCCCCCATCACCCATAGGGAGACTTCCCCAGGGTCATAATAATTTGCATACAAGGAGAGAAGCGCTCTACCAGGAACGAACAACAGCTCAGTGGCTTGTTCTATGGCGATTTACCACCCGGAAGCAGCCTCTTTTAGACCAGTTTACTTTTCACAGAAGAAAACTTTCCTGAAGTATATCAGTCTGATTCTGACAAGTAAGGTCAGTCCAGCCCCGAAATACCAGGCAATTCTCCTCTGAACAAGGAACATGACAACCCCAGAGGATCATTTCGGCCTCCTATGGGCCTCGTCAGTGAGGTGCAACCACATTCCTCTAAGCACACTGGGCAAGGAGTCCACGTCTGGTTTCCCCCATCACCCATAGGGAGACTTCCCCAGGGTCATAATAATTTGCATACAAAGAGAGAAGCGCTCTACCAGGAACGAACAACAGCTCAGTGGCTTGTTCTATGGCGATTTACCAACCGGAAGCAGCCTCTTTTAGACCAGTGTACTTTTCACAGAAGAAAACTTTCCTGAAGTATATCAGTCTGATCCTGACAAGTAAGGTCAGTCCAGCCCCGAAATACCAGGCAATTCTCCTCTGAACAAGGAACATGACAACCCCAGACGATCGTTTCGGCCTCCTATGGGCCTCGTCAGTGAGGTGCAGCCACATTCCTCTAAGCACACTGGGCAAGGAGTCCACGTCTGGTTTCCCCCATCACCCATAGGGAGACTTCCCCAGGGTCATAATAATTTGCATACAAAGAGAGAAGCCCTCTACCAGGAACGAACAACAGCTCAGTGGCTTGTTCTATGGTGATTTACCACCCGGAAGCAGCCTCTTTTAGACCAGTGTACTTTTCACAGAAGAAAACTTTCCTGAAGTATATCAGTCTGATCCTGACAAGTAAGGTCAGTCCAGCACCGAAATACCAGTCAATTCTCCTCTGAACAAGGAACATGACAACCCCAGACGATCGTTTCGGTCTCCTATGGGCCTCGTCAGTGAGGTGCAGGCACATTCCTCTAAGCACACTGGGCAAGGAGTCCACGTCTGGTTTCCCCCATCACCCATAGGGAGACTTCCCCAGGGTCATAATAATTTGCATACAAAGAGAGAAGCACTCTACCAGGAACGAACAACAGCTCAGTGGCTTGTTCTATGGCGATTTACCACCCGGAAGCAGCCTCTTTTAGACCAGTGTACTTTTCACAGAAGAAAACTTTCCTGAAGTATATCAGTCTGATCCTGACAAGTAAGGTCAGTCCAGCCCCGAAATACCAGGCAATTCTCCTCTGAACAAGGAACATGACAACCCCAGACGATCGTTTCGGCCTCCTATGGGCCTCGTCAGTGAGGTGCAGCCACATTCCTCTAAGCACACTGGGCAAGGAGTCCACGTCTGGTTTCCCCCATCACCCATAGGGAGACTTCCCCAGGGTCATAATAACTTGCATACAAAGAGAGAAGCGCTCTACCAGGAACGAACAACAGCTCAGTGGTTAGAATTAAGCCTGTGTTTAAACCGGTTGCTCCTCCATGGAGCTTAAACTTGGTTCTTAAGGTTCTTCAAGGAGTTCCGTTTGCACCCCTTCATTCCATTGATATCAAACTTTTATCTTGGAAAGTTCTGTTTTTGATGGCTATTTCCTCGGCTCGTAGAGTCTCTGAGTTATCAGCTTTACAATGTGATTCTCCTTATCTGATTTTCCATACAGATAAAGTAGTTCTGCGTACAAAACCTGGGTTTTTACCTAAGGTAGTTTCCAACAAGAATATCAATCAAGAGATTGTTGTTCCATCATTGTGTCATAATCCTTCTTCAAAGAAGGAACGTCTTTTACATAATTTGGACGTAGTCCATGCTTTAAAGTTTTACTTACAAGCGACTAAAGATTTTCGTGAAACATCTTCCCTGTTTGTTGTTTAATCTGGACAGAGGAGAGGTCAAAAGGCTTCGGCAACCTCTCTTTCTTTTTGGCTTCGGAGCATAATACGCTTAGCCTATGAGACTGCTGGACAGCATCCCCCTGAAAGGATTACAGCTCATTCTACTAGAGCTGTGGCTTCCACCTGGGCCTTTAAAATGAGGCTTCTGTTGAACAGATTTGCAAAGCGGCGACTTGGTCTTCGCTTCATACCTTTTCAAAATTTTACAAATTTGATACTTTTGCTTCTTCGGAGGCTATTTTTGGGAGAAAGGTTCTACAGGCAGTGGTCCCTTCTGTTTAAGTACCTGCCTTGTCCCTCCCTTCATCCATGTACTTTAGCTTTGGTATTGGTATCCCACAAGTAATGGATGATCCGTGGACTGGATACACCTAACAAGAGAAAACATAATTTATGCTTACCTGATAAATTTATTTCACTTGTGGTGTATCCAGTCCACGGCCCGCCCTGTCCTTTTAAGGCAGGTCTAAATTTTAAACTACAGTCACCACTGCACCCTATGGTTTCTCCTTTCTCGGCTAGTTTCGGTCGAATGACTGGATATGGCAGTTAGGGGAGGAGCTATATAGCAGCTCTGCTGTGGGTGATCCTCTTGCAACTTCCTGTTGGGAACAAGAATATCCCACAAGTAATGGATGATCCGTGGACTGGATACACCACAAGAGAAATAAATTTATCAGGTAAGCATAAATTATGTTTTTATGGAAGTAGGATATCAGTCCCCAGCAAGAATTGGGTTAATGCAATAATGTTCAGTGGATAAGGTTAGGCAGAATTAGTGAACAGAACAATATACTTGCGAGGTGGTAGGTAATGTGCACATACAAGGAAACACTTGTAGAAGTCTTGTACCTTATGCAGATATTGGATTGTGTCCAGGAAGGGGAGAGCATCTCTTGCAGGAGCTGACAGGCAAGCGCTACACTGCGATCACTGAAACTGCTTAGTGGTGACGTCAGTGGAGTAGGCGGAGTCTCTGATCCGAGCAGAGAGTGGAACCGATGCCCTGGAAATGTTCATAACAGCGAATTTGGTTAAAGTTAGCGATTGTGGTGGGGAAAAACGGTCAAGGTATTCAGTTCCTGATGAAGTTAGCGACTGAAGTTGGTTTTGTAGATGTAATTGGAGCAGTACTGGTCAGAATTAGGATGCTGGAAAGGTGGTTGTACTGCACTATGCTTCCAATTGAGTTTAGGATTCAGGAAGATAAAGTCAGTCCTTAGTAAACAAGGTTTACAAAGTCCAGTCGAGCAGTTTGTAGCTTATTTAGGCAAAGCAAGTAATCAGTGGTTCTCTGTAAGAGTACTGAGATGAAGGCAAAACTTGCAGCTTGTAATACAGAGCAGTGTCTGAGAACTGCTGAAGCAGGAATACTCAGAAACTAAAATTACTAAGCACCTGTGAATAGGTGTGGTAAAAAATATATACAAATATCTTAAAGGGATACTCAGGAATCAGCTAAGGGGGTAGAATGTGACAGATCCCCCACCTTAAGGAAGCGGCACTGACGCTTCAGGTTTAGGTCTATCTGGATGACACCTGTGAAAAAAGGAGATAAGGTGAGGGGCATTCAAATTAGTCGAAGGTTCCCATGAATCCTTCTCCGGAGGATAGCCCTCAGACGAGATATTGAAAACGACCCATGAAGATCCTAGAGTCAAGGAGGGTCTGTACTTTATATTCTTCATCTGCAGAGCAAGCAATGAATGTCTCTGAGATGGAGATCTGGGAACAAGTAGGAGTGTAAGGTTTAAGCAGGGAAATGGGGAATGTAGGGTGAATGCGGTAGGTGGCGGGCAACCGGAGGGTAACAGTGTTGGCATTCACAATTCAGGAGATTTCAAAAGGACCAACAAAGAGACCACCCAATTTCTTGGAGGGAATCTGAAGCTTGAGATTCTTGGTCAACAACCATACTTTATCCCCTACCACATAGGAAGGTGCAGGACGTTGTCTAGAGTCATAATGAGTCTTTTGGAAACATTGTGCACTTTGGATGTTCTCCTTAAGAATACAAAAGTTCTCATTCAGAGTATTTGAGAGATCTTCCATTTGGGGATATGTATTGGTAGTTTGTGTTCTAAGGCTAAGGCTAAACGAGGCTAAGGCTAAACGATGGATGACATCCATAATTTGCGAAGAAAGGAGTGAATTTAGTTGATGAGTTGATGGTATTATTGTATGCATACTCCGCCATGGGTAAAATATCTACCCAGTTGTCCTGTTGGTAGGAGCAATAACAATATAAGTATTGTTTGAGCCACTAATTTACCTGTTCAGTTTGACCGTTAGTATGGAGATGGAATGTGGTACTATAACAGTGCTCAAACTGCAAATGACTACATAGTTCCTTCCAGAATTCGGAAGTGAACTGGGTTCCGCGGAGGTCAGTGGTAATGATGGAAGGTACACCGGGGAGTTTTCCAATGTGAGATAAGAATAGCTAGGTTGTCACGGCTAAAGAGGGAAGCTTGCGGTATGGGATGAAGTGTGCCATCTTAGTAAAAAGATCAACAACTACAAGAATGGTATTTTGGTTTTTGGATCTTGGTAATTCCACTATAGTCCATGCTAAGATGTTGCAAAGGTCCAGATGGACATGGCAGAGACAATAATAGTCCATAAGGTTTTTTCTTTTCTGTTTTGGATATGGTGCAGATGGTACAAGATTATATATATTCTGTTATACTTTGTTGTATTTTACTTTGTTGGAGAAAAACAGTTCAATATCCAGCACTTTAACCCTCAGCTGTGTGCATGCTGCTCCAGGATTACTGCAAAAATCCTCTATGAACATGATTAAGGGTGTATAGCCCGAAACGTTGTTCTGTATTCCCGGCTCCCATTATGTGGGAATAAAGAGATTTTGCTTAAAGATATTGTGGTGCTGCTGCTACTTTTGTGTCACATTACTTTGTTGGAGAGAAGGCCACCAGAATGATCTCCTTGCTAGTTCCAATGTTTTATGAATACCTGGATGGCCTGCTAATGGAGAGTCATAAAGTTCACTGAGGATGGTGGTTCTGAGAGCCTTTGGTATATAGAGCTGTTCTTTATGGTAATAGAGGCCATCAGATTCTTTATGTAAGTAGATTAAGGGTATGTCTGAATCCAACCTTTGTTCCTTTTGGAGTAGATGAGAGAAATCAGGAGATAAGCCAATTAAATTTTCAAGAGGTATCACTGCAGGGCGGATGGTGGAGATGGAGGGTCTTTTTTCTATCTGGGAAAGAGACTCGGCCTTACCATTTTTGAAGCGAGTTGGTAGATGATATTATAGTGGAATATGGATAAATAGAGGCCCCTATTTATGAAAGTCTGGCGGACCTGATCCGACTGTGCGAATCAGGTCCGCCAGACCTCGCTGAATACGGCGAGCAATATGCTCACCGTACTCAGCATTGCACCAGCAGCTCACAAGAGCTGCTGGTGCAACGCCGCCCCCTGCAGACTCACGACCAATGGGCCACCAGCAGGGGGTGTCAATTAACCCGATCGTACTCGATTGGGTTGATTTACGATGATTGCGAGTAACTCTTTCTCCCCGATAGGGTAATTCAACTGAGCAGGAGTCAATACTCTGGAGAAGGTTGTGCATTGGGATAGTATTGCACCAATGGCATAGTCCGAGGCATCATCCTCCAAAATGTACTGAAGAGTGGAGTCTGGAAATATAGGATAGGCACCTCTGTGAATTTAGTTTTCAGAAAGTCGAAAGTAGATTGTGCTTCTAATGTCCATCTGAAAGGAGTTGTATTGCTAGTAAGACGAGTTAGAGGCTTAGTGATGGATGAGAAGTTCTTTATGAATTTATGATACTAATTAGCAAATCCAAGGAAAAGTTGGATATCTTTTTTGGATGAAGGTGTAGGCAAGTCTCTTATTGTATCCACTTTGTTATTCTCCATTTGAATTTCTGGTGGAACTTATAAGGACACTTTTCAGGTTTGGCGTAAAGTTGGTGGGTTCTTAATCTGGATAAGACCTAACAGACGTGTTTGATGTGCTGTTGGAGGGAACTAGAATAGATGAGGATGTCGTCAAGATATACCACCAAGCATACATAAAAAAGATCTCTGAAAATATCATTGATAAAGTTCTGGAAAGTAGCAGGGGCATTACATAATCCGAACAGCATCACTGTATATTCGAAAAAGTCTGTAGCGTGTCCTTAAGGCAGTGAGCCATTCATCCCCTTCATGGATGTGGATCAGGTTGTAGGCACCTCTTAGGTCTAACTTTGTGTAGATGCTGGCGTCATGTAAATGTTCTATGAGTTCTGGTATCAATGGAAGGGGATATCTTTTCTATGTTTAGTTTTAATATATTATCTTTGTTTTTGACGAAGAAAATCCCTGCACCAGCAGGGGAGGTAGAGGGTCTTATGTAGCCCTTACTCAGGTTTTCATCGATGTATGATTTAAAATGAGACAACTGAGGATCTGAGAGTGGATATATGTGTCCATAGGGTATGGTGGAACCGGGTAGTAGTTCTATCACATGTACAGATAATGTGTGTATAGCAGACAAGTCAGATGTTAACAAACTATTATGCTTAACACAATGTGCTAAAAAACAATACTCTCCTTATAAAGTGATGAAAAAATGACCGCTGCCTTCCTTCAGTCTCTCCCCGGGGGACTGTACAAACAATAGGCAATAGAGATAGATGGCGCTGGTCTTGATGTGAAGTTAGATTTTCTAATGATAAATATAAATAATGTGCAGTATACTCACTCCTTCAGTAACGTGAGTTCAGCTTCTAAGGTATGTCTTTCTCCAGAAGTTAGAGAACGTCTTTGCTCTTGACAAAGATGCTTGAGCGTTGAAACGCGTAGAGCTGAAATAAATATTTATACACTTTTACATACTTGAAATTGCTTTTTTCTGTGATGAGCCGGACTCACTATATCTGATAAGTAAGTTACTACTTGATTTGTAATGAAAGATACTGTTTACTGCTGATGGGGTTTCTAATCCATTTCCAGCCCAGCTGATATCCTCTCTGGAATTCGTTCTCTACCTTCTGGAGAAAGACATACCTTAGAAGCTGAACTCACGTTACTGAAGGAGTGAGTATACTGCACATTATTTTCTGGATTTAAACTTGCACATCAAGTCCATTTCTATTTATCATTAGAAAATCTAACTTCACATCAAGACCAGCGCCATCTATCTCTATTGCCTATAGTAGTTCTATCAGACAGTCGTAAATGCGGTGTGGGGGTAAGGACTCTGCCTCTTTTTTACTGAAGACATCTATAAACTCGGTATATTCTTCAGGTAGATGTAATTCAGAGAGATGCAACAAAGATAAATGTGGACAACAGGTCTTACAACAGAATTCTGAGTCTAAGGTGAATTGAAGTTGATTCCACAGTATAGTGGGTTGGTGAATCTTTAACCACTTCAAAACTAAAACTATAGGGAATAAGGGTGAAGTCAAAAGTTAAGAATTCTGTGTGTCCAGATAGGGTTTTGACAAGGAGAGGAACTGTATGATGGGTAATGGGGCCGGTGGTGATTTGTGTACCATCAATGACATGAATGGAGACAGGAGATGCTTTCAAGATTAATGGAATTTTATTATTGTGCACAAGTGTTTGATCGATGAAATTTCCGTAGGCACTGGAATCTAGGATGGCCTCAGTGTTCAACTGATGGTGATCCCACTGTAAAGACAGATTTAACATACAGCATTCCTTAACTTCAAAGTTAAACAGACTATTAATGGTAATAAAGGACAATTGTGTAATAAAGGACAATCCGTAACTCCATGATTAGGAGAGGCACAGTACATACAAAGATTTCTTTGTCATCTCCTAGATTTCTCCTCTGGATTTAGGGGACCTTTAACAAAGCCGATCTCCATTGGTTCATCTGTAGGTTTTGCAGAGGCAGAGGGGTAAGTATTAGTGCTTTTGTAGGTGTTGTCGGAGCTGTGTCTTTCTGATTTCCTCTCTCTTATTCTGTGATCAATCTGGATGCTTAGATTTATTAATGTTTCTAGGGTCTTAGGTAACTCAACTCTGGAGAGTTCATCATTTACAGGATCTGATAATCCAAGGCAGAATTGGTTCCTTAAGGCAATTTCATTCCACAAGGAATCCTTCGTGACTTTTTTAAAATCGGTAATGTAATCTTCAACCATCCGTCTGCCTTGTTTGAGGGATCTCATATTTGTTTCAGCACTCAGCTGCTTATTAGTGTCCTCATAAAGCTCAGCCATTGCCGTAAAAAATTAATCAATTGATCCAAGTATGGGGTCCACAGTTATAAAGAAAGAAAGAATCTGCCCAGACCCTGGGTTCTCCTTTTAAATAAGATATGACTGTTAAGACCTTAACCCTTTCTGTACAATATGTTTTGGGTTTAAGTGTGAAAAGTAGTGTACAGGCATTCTTAAACTGAATAAAACGAGGTCTGTCACCATGAAACTTTTCTGGGAGACAGACTTGTGGGTCTGGAGTTTCTTTAGTAGCTATTGAGTTTTTTGATAATACCGCGTAGACTCTCATTTTCAATTTGTATCCCTGAGCCCTTGCGAGAGCAAATCAACACGCTAGGATAGAGCACATACATGTTGGGGGAGTTCTGCTGGATCCATGTGGGCTTAGTAATATGTAATGGTTCTGAATTAATCTGTAATTGTCAGCTGGTAAGGATCTCTACTGCAGAACAAAACCATGTGATAAGGTGGTGTCCAGGAAGAGTTAATAACTGGATATTATAAAATTAGTACAGTGGGGATAAACAGAGGTAACTTTATTACCAATAGCAGTGAGAGAGTTGATGCTTTTTATGGAAGTAGGATATCAGTCCCCAGCAAGGATTGGGTTAACACAATAATGTTCAGTGAATAAGGTTAGGCAGAATTAGTGTACCAAACTGTCACTTTATTACAAGTTTTGCGCTTTACCGGGTGCGTAAATAACGCAATAAAATGAGAGGTACCGCACTTTCCATAGCGCTGCTATTACGAGTTACTGAAAACCTCCTTGTACTGTATGGTATGGTGCGTTAAGCTCCATACCGAACAAAAGCCAAGGGCTGAGTTTACGTGCTCGTGCATGCTTTCCCCCATAGACATCAATTGGGAGAAAGTGTTAGAAAAAAATCTAACACCTGCGATCGCGGAATGGCAGATCACCGTAACACAACCCCATTGATGTCTATGGGGGAAAGAAAGTTATGTTTAAACCTAACACCCTAACATAAACCCCTAGTCTAAACACCCCTAATCCGCCGCTCCCTGACACTAAATAAAGTGATTAACCCCTAATCCGCAGCTTCCCAACATCACCGACACTAAATAAAGTGATAAACCCCTAAACAGCTGCCCCATCATCGTCAACACTAAATAAAATGATTAACCCCTATTCCGCAGCTCCCCGACACTAAATAAACCTATTAACCCCTAAACCACTGCCCCCCCACATTGCAACTAATAAATAAACCTATTAAACCCTAAACCGCCAGCCCCCACATCGCAACTAATAAACAAAACCTATTAACCCCTAAACTTCCGGACCCCCACATCGCAAAACACTAAATTAAACTATTAACCCCTTAACCTAACACCCCCTAACTTTAAATCGAAAGTTACAATATAACTATCTTTAAATAAATAAAAACCTGTGAAATAAAAAAAACTAGCATTAAACTATAAATTAACCTAACATTACTATTCTAATAAAAAAACAAAAACTACCAATTAAAAAAACCTAGAAAAGACCTTTAGGGGCAATGGGTATTTTATGATTTTTTTAGACTTAGGTTTTTTTATTTCGGAGGCTTGGTTGGGTGGGGGTTTTCACTTTTAGGGGGGACGTTGCAGGGATAGGCAAGGTGTCCGTACACGGACACTGGTGTCCGTGACTAGCCCTTGCAGTGTCCGCCACAACCTTAGTATATCTTTTTCTTTCTGATTAAATAGGAATAAAAAAAATATGTAGTGTGAATAAAGTTAGTAGCTTGTCAATAGACTGCTAGCGATATTGGGTGATAAGTTATGGAATAAATAAAGCCTGAGTGAAATACTGGATGTGTATCTGTATAATAACAACCAGCTCTATTCAAAGACACAGTAGTGACACTGGCACATACGTAAAGCCATGTCCAGAAAGTATCAGTCAGCACCTGAACCACTTGCACGCCATGTAGGGGTACCACCAAACCCTACACAAAATGTAGTTAAAATCCAAGAAGTATGGCAGCAATCAGTAGTTTAACAAATGGTCTTTATTTGGAGCACAGCAAACAAAGCAGCGACGTTTTGTCAAGCATAAAACATTGTGGTAACAAGCTTCTTAATATACCCACATCCACTAGGTGGCAGCAAAGAGTAATTTCCTCCTATATAGGATACATTTTAACTCATTCCTTTACTTGGCACATTACAAAAAAGTTTTACCACATCAATATATTACAAAGATACAAATTAAAGATTAAAAAGTATATATATTAAATTGTTTCAAAATATACAATCAGAATTGATACAATATTTAACTATATATACACATAGTGCAAGAATCATTCCTTATAAACTAAGGTAAATAATTATTGGAGATGCAAAAAAAGTTACAAATATTGCTTAGCAAAGAAAGAACATCAGCACAGAAAACAAACCCAAGGTTTTTCTATAGGAACACTGACAAATCCCAATCCTTGTTAAGCCCTATAGGTTGGAGGGTGTTCAACTCAAAAATCCAAAATCTCTCTCTTTGATGGAGCAACAACTCCCTATTACCTCCTCTCCTGGGAATAGGGACATAATTGGGCATAATAGTGATGAACTCACATTATATGAAGGACTGGTCCACTTACCATCTGGGACTGTTTCCTCTTGTTGTGTATCCCAACCGGGGGTTAAAAATACAAAGAATGACATTTCTGATGTTGAGTTAGCTGTACTCAATAAAGGTTTGTCATATTGTCCTAAAAACAATTGTAACTTTTTTCAATTATCCAAAGATTTATTTAGATTCTTTAGGAACATTAGGCTTAAGATGTTTACCTTTGATAATAAATGTATATCTGGAAATGCGAATGTGGCTAACAGATTAAGTCTGAAAAATGTTGGTTTGAGAAACAAAAGTACATTTTTACCAGCCCAAAATCACCATGGGGTTGAGACCTTTATTAAATTGGTAACTCAGGATATAGATTGTTTAAAAGACAAGATCCTAAAAGAGAGAAATTCAAGGGGTGTTAATAATAAAGGTAAATATATACCTACTGCTGAAATTGTTGGCAACAACGATGCTAAATTAACCCCTTAATGACCGGACCATTTTTCAATTTTCTTACCCTTAATGACAATGGCTATTTTTACATTTCTGCAGTGTTTGCGTTTAGCTGTAATTTTCCTCTTACTCGTTTACTGTACCCACACATAATATATACCGTTTTTTCTCGTCATTAAATGGACTTTCTAAAGATACCATTATTTTCATCATATCTTATAATTTACTAAAAAAAAAAATGATAAAATATGAGGAAAAAATGGAAAAAAACACACTTTTTCTAACTTTGACCCCCAAAATCTGTTACACATCTACAATCACCAAAAAACACCCATGCTAAATAGTTTATAAATTTTGTCCTGAGTTTAGAAATACCCAATGTTTACATGTTCTTTGCTTTTTTTGCAATTTATGGGGCAATAAATACAAGTAGCACTTTGCTATTTCCAAACCACTTTTTTTCAAAATGGACGCTAGTTACTTTGGAACCCTGATATCTGTCAGGAATACCTGAATATTCCTTGACATGTATATATTTTGTTTTAGAAGACATCCCAAAGTATTGATCTAGGCCCATTTTGGTATATTTCATGCCACCATTTCACCGCCAAATGTGATAAAAAAAAAAAAAGTTAACTTTTTCACAAATTTTGTCAAAACTTTAGGTTTCCCACTGAAATTATTTACAAACAGCTTCTGCAATTATGGCACAAATGGTTGTAAATGCTTCTCTGGGATCCCCTTTTTCAGAAATAACAGACTCATATGGCTTTGTGGTTGCTTTTTGGTAATTAGAAGGCCGCTAAATGCCGCTGCGCACCACACATGTTTTATGCCCAGGAGTGAAGGGGTTAATTAGGGAGCTTGTAGGGAGCTTGTAGGGTTAATTTTAGCTTTAGTGTAGTGTAGTAGACAACCCCAAGTATTGATCTAGGCCCATTTTGGTATATTTTATGCCACCATTTCACCACCAAATGCGAGCAAATAAAAAAAAAAACTTTACATTTTTCACAATTTTAGGTTTCTCACTGAAATTATTTACAAACAGCTTGTGCTATTATGGCAGAAATTGTTTTAAAAGCTTCTCTGGGATCCCCTTTGTTCAGAAATAGCAGACTTATATGGCTTTGGCGTTGCTTTTTGGTAATTAGAAGGCCGCTAAATGCTGCTGCGCACCACACGTGAATTATGCCCAGCAGTGAAGGGGTTAAATTAGGTAGCTTGTAGGGAGCTTGCAGGGTTAATTTTAGAGATCAGCCTCCCACCTGACACATCCAACCCCCTGATCCCTCCCAAACAGCTCTCTTCCCTCCCCCACCCCACAATTGTTACCGCCATCTTAAGTACTGGCAGAAAGTCTGCCAGTACTAAATAAAAGAGTTTTTTTTTTTTTAAATAAAAATTATAAAATATTTTAGTTGTGATGGACCCCTGCCTTAGCACCAACCTCCCTGATCCCCCCTCCAGCTCTCTAACCCTCTCCCCTACCTAATTACCGCCATCTTGGGTACTGGCAGCTGTCTGCCAGTACCCAGTTTGGCCCCACAAACCAAACTATTTAAATTTTATTTATAACTTTTATTTGTATATTTAATTATTTCTGTAGTGTAGCAGCCCCCCCACAATACCCCCACCCCCTCCCCCTCCCCGATCCTTTTATCCTTTTAACTTTTTTTCCCCCCTTCCTTCATTGGTGTCAGTGTGGCTAATGCGCGCACGTCCACGTGCACGCGCACCAACGTGCACATGCGCATCCGTGCACGTGCGCTCGCATCGTGCACGCGCGCGCATCGTGCACGCGCGCGCACACGCTCCCTCCTCCCACCGGACAAAGGCACCATCGGCACCATCACTACCGGTGCAGAGAGGGCCACAGAGTGGCTCTCTCTGCATCGGAGGCTTGTAAAGGGGTATTGCAGGATGCCTCCATATGCCTTCCATACCCTCAGAGCTGCTGGAAGTGATTGTGATCACTTCCAGCACTCTGTTAGACAACTGACGTACCAGGTACGTCCATTGTCATTAACTGCTTGTTAATGCATGACGTACCTGGTACGTCAGTTGTCATTAAGGGGTTAAAATATAAACACCTTTTGAATAACTTTTCTAAACAGGATCGATTAGCCTTAAAATCTTTATCATCTAAGGATAATGTAATTTTGAAAAAAGAGGATAAAGGCGGTGCTACTGTAATTATTGACAAAGATTTTTATATTGGAGAAATTAAATAATTAACATGTGTACAGAAAACTTCTAAATAACCCTGTTTTTCAAATACAAAATGAGCTTAGGAACACTTTGACAATTCCCCCCAAAAATTGAATTATTGAAAAGGATTTACTTAAATTTTTGGATGTACCCTATCCACGTACACCTGTACTTTATACGTTACCTAAGGTACATAAAAATCTTGAAACACCTCCTGGACGTCCAATTGTGTCCTCTATTGGAGCAATTACATCTAACATTTCTATATATTTAGATAAAATCTTGAGACCCTATGTAGAAAAGACTAGCTCGTTTCTAAGAGACACAAGTGATTTCTTACTTAAATTAGAAGCTCTAAATCTAGAGACTAGTAAGTTTATCATCTATAGTTTGGATGTAGAAAGCCTTTATACCTCTATCACTCATGTGAGTGGTATGGGTGCTGTTGAAACGATTTTGTGTTCCTATGGTGACTTCTCTGGTAACCAGATTGTATTTTTTCTTAAATTATTGGAATTTGTTTTATATAATAATTATTTTCTGTTTGGGGATGATTATTATTTACAGATTCAGGGGACAGCCATGGGTTCCAGCGTCGCCCCCAATTATGCTAATTTGCTGATGGATGCTTTTGAAGAAAGATTTGTATATTCCAACAAGGATTTCATTTGGTATGGCGCCTGTTGGTGACGCTATATCGATGACATCTTTGGTATTTGGTTGGGCGACGCTGGAACTCTTAGGACCTTTATTAATGATTTGAACAGTTCAACAGTACATTTAAAATTTAAGTTGTCTTTGAGTGAAGAGGAAATTGTATTTTTGGATACCAAAGTTGTCAATACAGGAGGATCCCTAACTATTGATTTATTTCGAAAACCTACTGATCATAATAGTATTCTGCGTTTTGATAGTGCTCATCCCCTTTCCTTGTTAAAAGCTCTACCCAGGTTCGTAGGATTGTTACTGACCAAAAGTTGTTTGATTTGAGGCTAGGGGAAATGATGAATTGCTTCTTAGAGCGTGGTTACCCCAAAACATTGTTGGAGAAGGAGGCTCAATCTGTTTCTCTTATTCCTAGGGCTTCATTGTTGTCTACTGAACCAAAAAACCATATGTCCCTTAAAAGTAAGGAAGAAAGAAAGGGTGAGTCTAAAAGAATGGTTTTTGTGTCAGAATACAACTGTCAGAGCTATAGGATTAATAATATTATTAGGAAGCATTGGCCTTTATTGTCCAAATGCTATCCTAATGTTTCTGTGTTTATGGAGAATCCAATGCCTGCCTTTAAAAGAGGCCATAATTTGCAACAAAAATTGATTAGGGCTGACATTGGTAGCTCTAGGATTGGGGATGGTCAGAGACTTTTGACTGACAGGAATAGGGGTTGTTTTCCATGCCTGGGATGCTCATGTTGTGGTAATATGATTAAAGGATCTATCTTTTATCATCCCAGTTCAGGCAAAAAATATCAAATTAAGAACTTCTATACCTGTCACTCAAAATTTGTTATTTATTTAATTAAGTGTCCCTGTGGGTGGAGCTACGTGGGCGAGACCACTAGGCCCATTAGGGATAGAATAGTGGAACATAAGAGCTCTATTAGAATAAAGAATGAAAAGTCCCCTGTTGCTTGTCACTTTAACTCAGCTGGACATGCCATTAACCAATTACGATTTCAAGTGATTGATTATGTCCCTATTCCCAGGAGAGGAGGTAATAGGGAGTTGTTGCTCCATCAAAGAGAGAGATTTTGGATTTTTGAGTTGAACACCCTCCAACCTATAGGGCTTAACAAGGATTGGGATTTGTCAGTGTTCCTATAGAATAACCTTGGGTTTGTTTTCTGTGCTGATGTTCTTTCTTTGCTAAGCAATATTTGTAACTTTTTTTGCATCTCCAATAATTATTTACCTTAGTTTATAAGGAATGATTCTTGCACTATGTGTATATATAGTTAAATATTGTATCAATTCTGATTGTATATTTTGAAACAATTTAATATATATACTTTTTAATCTTTAATTTGTATCTTTGTAATATATTGATGTGGTAAAACTTTTTGTAATGTGCCAAGTAAAGGAATGAGTTAAAATGTATCCTATATAGGAGGAAATTACTCTTTGCTGCCACCTAGTGGATGTGGGTATATTAAGAAGCTTGTTACCACAATGTTTTATGCTTAACAAAGGGAGGAAGCTCCCGAAACGTCGCTGCTTTGTTTGCTGTGCTCCAAATAAAGACCATTTGTTAAACTACTGATTGCTGCCATACTTCTTGGATTTTAATATACGTAAAGCCAGACAAGGGCTGGTTATAGGGTCAGTGGTATCTGCATCAGTATAATAACACCCAGCGCAATATAATGAAACAGTAGGGCTGGTTTTAGAATTAGTGGTATCTGCATCAGTATAATAACACCCAGTACTATATAATGACACAATGGTGACACTGGCACATGAGTATAGCCAGAGGAGGGCTGGTTATAGGATCAGTGGTATCTGCATCAGTATAATAACACCAAGCACTATACAAAGACACAGTAGTGACACTGGCTCATGGTTTAGCCAGAGGAGGGCTGGTTATAAGATCAGTGGTATCTGCATCAGTATAATAACACCCAGCACTATATAATGACGCAGTAGTGACACTGGCTAATGGGTATAGCCAGACAAGGGCTGGTTATAGGATCAGTGATATCTGCATCAGTATAATAACACCCAGCACTATATAATGACACAGTAGTGACACTGGCACATGGGTATAGCCAGAGGAGGGCTGGTTATAGGGTCAGTGGTATCTGCATCAGTATAATAACACCAAGCACTATATAATGACACAGTAGTGACACTGGCACATGGGTATAGCCAGAGGATGGCTGGTTATAGGATCAGTGGTATCTGTATCAGTATAATAACACCCAGCGCTATATAATGACACAGTAGTGACACTGGCACATGGGTATAGCCAGAGGAGGGATGGTTATAGGATCAGTGGTATCTGCATCAGTATAATAACACCCAGCACTATATAATGACACAGTAGTGACACTGGCACATGGGTATAGCCAGAGGAGGGATGGTTATAGGATCAGTGGTATCTGTATCAGTATAATAACACCCAGCGCTATATAATGACACAGTGGTGACACTGGCACATGGGTATAGCCAGAGGAGGGCTGGTTATAGAATCAGTAGTATCTGTATCAGTATAATAACACCAAGCACTATAAAATAATGTTTTAAATTTTAAATTTACCTTGGTGTCCTTCACTAAGGTCTGTACTTTGGAAAATGTCCGCCACAGCCTTTGTCTGTGCCTATCCCTGGGACGTTGTAATATTTTAATGTAAAAGAGCTGCTTAACTTAGGGCAATGGCCTACAAAAGGCCCTTTTAAGGGCTATTGGTAGTTTATTGTAGATTAGGAGGTGTTTTTATTTTGAGGGGGCTTTTTTATTTTTATAGGGCTATTAGATTAGGTGTAATTGTTTTTATTTTTGATCATTTTGTTTATTATTTTTTTCTAATCTTAGAGTTTTATTATTTTTCGTAACTTTAGTGTTTATTATTTTTTGTATTTTTTTTTAATTTGTAATTTTTTTTTTTTTTTTTTTTTTTTGTAGTGTTAGGTTTTTTTAAATCATGTAATTTAAGTTTTTTAATTGGTAGTTTTTTTATTTTATAAGAATAGTTATGTTAGGTTAATTTATAGTTTGTTTAAAGGGACATGAAACCCATATTTTTTCTATTATGATTTAGAAAGAGCATGCAATTTTAAACAACTTTCTAATTTACTTCTATTATCTAATTTGCTTTATTCTCTTGATATTCTGTTCTGAAAAGCATATCTAGATATGCTCAGTAGCTACTGATTAGTTGCTGTACATAGATGCCTTTGTATGATTGGCTCACCCATGTGCATTGCTATTTCTTCAACAAAGGATAGCTAAATAATGAAGCAAACTAGATAATATAAGTAAATTGGAATGTTGTTTAAAATTGTATTCTCTACTTGAATCATGAAAGAAAATTTTTGGGTTTAGTGTCCCTTTAATCTTATTTTTTTTATATTTCACAGATATGTTTTTATTTATTTTAAGATGGTTATATTGTAACTTTTAATTTAAAGTTACGGGGGTTTAGGCTTAGGGGTTAATAGTTTAATTTAGTTTTTTGCGATGTGGGGGGCCAGCAGTTTAGGGGTTAATAAGCTTATTTAGTGACAGCGATGTCGGGCAGAGGCAGATTAGGGGTTAATAGGTTTAGTTTATTAGTTATGATGCGGGGGGCCAGCAGTTTAGGGAGTAAAAGGTTTATATAGTGTTGGCAATGTGGGGGGCTGGCGGTTTAGGGGTTAATAGGTTTATTTTAGTGTCAGCGATGTGGGTGGGCGGCAGATTAGGGGTTAATAGGTTTAATATAGTGTTTGCGATGCAGGAGGATGGCGGGTTAATGGGTTAATAGATAATTTATCGGTGTTAGTGTAATTTGTAACATTTTAGTTATGAGTTTTGTGAAACATTTTTATTTTGCAAAATCCATAACTACTGGTCTCAGATTGCGGAATGGATCATGTCAGTACAGGCTGTAACGCTAGCATTTTAGTCAGACTGCAAAACCTTTAATTCGGCGCTATGGAAAATCCTGCACTCAAACGTCATTTTTTGAGTGCGGAATGGAGGGTTGCGTTAAGGCTAAAATGCTTGCATTACAGCCTATACCACTGCGACTCGTAATATGCGTTACCAGCCATTCCGCGCACAATGTCCAATTTTTTAGCAGTATAGCCGTATCGCAAAACTTGTATTCTAGGTGAATATGCTTGCAAGGAGGTAGGTAATGTACGCATACAAGGAAGCTTTACACTGCGATTACTGAAACTGCTTAGTAGTGACGTCAGTGGAAAAGAGTCTCTGATCCGAGCGGAGAGTGGAACCACCAGGGATAGGCAAGGTGTCCGTACACGGACACTGGTGTCCGTGACTGGCCCTTGCGGTGTCCGCTACCCATTTTGCAGAGTGGAGGGAGGAGTAGGACAGATGAATGCTGGTCACTCCTCCTTGACCCAAGCAGCGCCATGCTTAGTAGCGGGAAGGTGAGGGAAGAAGCAAGCTGCCTGCAGTCAACTAACCGTGAGTCGTGACACGTCCCAATTCCTTGATCTGTGCGGCAGCGTGGTGCTGGTGTCTGTGTGTAGAAGACCGCTGCCTACTCTGACAAACCTTACGTAACCAAGTAAGTAACCAACCATGATTATCATGCAATTAACATCAAGGTGGGTGGGTTTGGTCAGGAGTTGCAGACTCTCAATATAACCAAAAAAAAAAGATAATACCACAAGCAGTCTTTATTTAATTTTTTTTTTAAACTTGTTTGATTAGATGACTCATTTGTACTTGTGGAACTAGACCAGGGGCATCCAACTTGCAGCCCATTTGACAGCAAAGTGTCACTCTCCTGACTTATAGAAACATAGACTATGTTGGCAGATAGGAACCATTCGGCCTATCTAGTCTGCCCAATTTTCGGAATACTTTCATTAGTTCCTGGCCTTATCTTATATCTAGCATAACCTTATGCCTATCCCATGCATGTTTAAACTACTTCACTGTCGCTACCACTTCTGCTGGATGGCTATTCCACCATGTATCCACTACCCTCTCTGTAATTTAATTTGAAATGTACCTTGGTGTACTTCACTAACGTCTGTACTTTGGAAAATGTCCGCCACAGCCTTGGTCCATGCCTATCCCTGGGAACCACTTAACTGGAAATGTTATTAACAGCGGATTTGGTTAGAGTTAGCGATTGTGGTGGGGAAAAATGGTCAAGGTATTCAGTTCCCTGATCAGGTTAGCGACTGAATTTGTTTTTGTAGATGTAATTGGAGCAAGTCACTACTGGTCAGGATTAGGATGCTGTAAAGGCGGTTGTACTGCACTATGCTTGCAATTGAGTTTAGGATTCAGGAAGATAAAGTCAGTGCTTAGTGAACAAGGTTTACAAAGTCCAGTTGAGCAGTTTGTAGCTTATTTAGGCAAAGCAAGTAACCAGTGGTTCTCTGTAAGAGTACTGAGATGAAGGCAAAACTTGCATCTTGTAAACCAGAGTAGTGTCTGAGAACTGCTGAAGCAGGAATACTCAGAAACTAAAATTACTAAGCACATGTGAATAGGTGTGGTTAAAATATATACCAGTGTCATAAAGTGATAGTCAGGAATTATGTCACCACACCCATCACCAGTCCCATAAACCCGGAAGTGCTGGCTGCAGTAAGGAACGTTAATGGAGCTGAATGGAGGGGTAAATATTCAAACCCCTCAATTTCAGCTCCCTTAGGCCCTAGAAACAACCAAGACCCACTGTTTTAAAGGCAAATAGTGTGTGTATGTAGAGTTTAAAAACATTTAAAAAATGTAATTAAAAACATAAAAATGTTAACATATTTAAACATTTAAAAGGCCTAGAGACCCCCATAACCTATTGTTATAAAGCCCATAAGCCCCTCATTAAAATAAAGCTCCTAAACAAGTTTTAATCATCAGGTAATCACAGTGGTAATAGTAATTACCTGCTGTGAATAAATAAGGATTTATTTTAGTAGAGACCTATTGGAGCCCCTATGTGCACATCAAAGTGATATAAATACTGTAAATCCAGAAGTTCTATTTAACATGAGGATAACCCCTTCTTATTATGACTATAAAGTTTATTAAAATTATCACACACCATTAAAATGGTAATATAATTTTTTTTTAGACAGACTGTAGGAGTAGTTTGGGTTGGGGGATTGTGGTGGATTAGGGTTTAATAGGTTAGGGGGCTTATTGAATAGGGGGTTGTAGCAGATTATGGGTTAATAAGTTTGGGATTTATTGCATTCAGGATTGTGGCAGATTATGGGTTAATAGGTTAGCGGGCTCATTGCGTTGGGGGGTTGTGGTGGATTATGGGTTACTAAGGTTAGGGGTTGTGGTGGTATAGGGGTTAATAGATTAGGGGGTTGTGGGGGTGTAGGGGTTAAAAGGTTAGGGGTTGTGGTGGTGCAGGGGTTAATAGGTTGGGGGCTTGAGGCAATGTAAGGGTTAATAGGTTAGGGGGTTGTGGTGGTGCAGGGGTTAAGTAGAATAATGCATTGAGCTATTGGCAGTTTAAGGGTTCATAGGGTAAAAGGTTTGTTGTGGTAGGCTATTGGCAGTTTAAGGATTAATTGGGTGGAAACTCTATGGGGATAGGCTATTGGGGTTTTAGGGGTTAAGTAGTGTCAGGTTAGTTTGCGGTGGTGAGTTCTGTCGGATCAGGGGTACATAGGTACAGTTGTTAGGGTCAGTGTAATATATTTCAAAGGGTTCCTTTACTATACATCACCAGTGTTGGCGCTAATGCTGGCTGGAATATTTCACCAGAATTACCACCCATTGGGATGCATAGTAAAACTCCTCTCGATGATGCCGCCTGTTATAAATGTCGGCAGCTTGGAATATTTTGCAAAACATCACAGCAGATCCCGCTGAAGATATATCGCTGAAATACAGCACTTTAGATCATCGGCGCCTAAATGAGGATCCTAAGCACCAGACATTAAAATGAATGTTTCATAATCTGGAGGAGTTCCAGCTGCCTACTGTGTTTCTTGGAAATGGCTTTCTTATAAATGTTCTATATGTAATATGTAATATTTATCTGTTTTGACTACTTTGTATATTTCTCAGTGACAAGCCTTATGTACTCAGATTAGTTACTTCAAATAAGGGTGGAAGGTGAAATTAGTCTACTGAAAAACAGTTGCAGCAGACAGAATTATTAATGCTTAAGTCCAGGGGCAGACTGATAGCTCACGGAGCCCCCAGGCTCCCCCACCCAACCATGTCCATTTCTTGATATTCACCACTCACACCTCCATTTTTGTGTTACATACAGCCCTTTACAGACCACAGGTAGTGCTGGTGCAATTGATATTGGCAGCTTTGTAGAGATCACTGAGACCTCAGGCTCACATCATTCTGATCGATAAGTCACTTGGATTAGAGTGATTCTGAGCCTGGCAGCCTACCTATGGGTTAGAGCAGCTGTTCAATGAGTACATCAAGCTCTTGCTTAGGGTTACTTCCTTTATTTCAGGCCAAACCTGACCACTCTTGCACCCCACCAAACACAGCAAAAGATTTTTTGTAGAGCATACACTATGCATAAAAACACATATATACTCAAGCTCACAAATAGTCATTCACACACACACACACACACTTACAATCTCACACATACTCTCTAACACAAAGACACTGTCTAACACTCACAGTAACGCACAGACTCACACACAAAGTCACTGATAAACACAGACACTGAAACACACATTCAAACACACAGATACTAACAGACCCACGACACTGTCATCACAAAGACACTGACACACACACAAAGACACTGAAACACACACAAAGACACTGACACACACACAAAGACACTGACACACACACAAAGACACTCACAGGCCCACACACATATGAAGGCACAGACAAACACAAAGATACACTCTCAAACATGCATAAACAGAAATGTTCATATTCTGCAAAGAAACAGTTGTTTATGGAAAAAGACATGTGAGTGCCACTTCCCTCTTAATTTTTTATTATATATATAAACTTCAGGTTCCCATTTAATATTTAAGTTACAGTACCTTTAATGCCCACTTTCAAAGCTAAGAAAATCTCCCCTCCATCTAGCAATCAGCAGATACTTCTGGCTATAAGGTGCTGCAACCCACAGGCTTTATATTCTGCTTCAGTGCAGCACACTTACTACACACAAGGTAGATGTTCCTCAGTTACTGGGATCCAGAGATGCTCTCAGTGCTGCATGCCACGGACCTCTGGCAGGTTTCTATGCATCTTCTTTTGGATCATGTGAGCAGCTCCTATCAAATCATAGTACTAGCTGGTGTGATAGTACAGGTATCAGTTCTGTGTAGCAATGGTGGCAACACTACTGTGGCTGCAACTTTTTAATATATGGGCAATCTTAAAGGGACACCGAACCCACATTTTTTTCTTTTGTGATTCAGATAGAGCATGCCATTTTAAGCAACTTTCTAATTTACTCCTGTTATCAAATTTTCTTCATTCTCTTGGCCCATTTTTTTGTGAACAACCTGGGTTGTTCTTGCTGATTGGTGGATTCATTTATACGACCAATAAACAAGTGCTGTCCAGGGTCTCAACCAAAAATAGTTTAGATGCCTTCTTTTTCAATAAGCAAGAGAACAAAGAAAAAATGATAATAGGAGTAAATTATAAAGTTGATTCAAATTGCATGCTCTATCTGAATCACAAAAGAAAAAAATTGGGTTCAGTGTCCCTTTAAGTAGTGCTGCACAGTGCTGACTGAACGGGTTGGATGGGCTGTGGGCCCCCCAGACTGCCCATTACTTTATAAAAACTAAACCTTTACACTTATATCTTCAATAATGAAACAACTAATATACTTGTAAAACCTACATCTACATATTAATCGAAGACTAATCTTTGCATTGAATACATCATAATGTCTAACATGTATTTACTGTTTAATATTTCTTTTAATACTTACGCAGTATATTAATTTACTGTAAGACTGCAGAAAATAACTAGGTGTTTATTGTCCCTTTAAGATTATTATGTTTTCCTTTGCCAATAAAACCTACTATCTTATCTATTTCCCAATGCAGGATCAGTTGTTATCTGAAACACAACATTATGGGCCAGGAATGTATGTGTCATTAAGGGCTAGATTACAAGTGGAGCGCTAAATGATTGTGCGCACGCAAACCGGCCAATTTGCGGGTGTTTGTGGGCATGTGATAATTAATCAGTCATTACAAGTGGCTGGGTATTGCTACCACCAACTCGTGGTAGCAATTAGTGCTTATAAAATTAACCAGAGATCAGATCGCTGGTTAATTTTATAAATGTCCACAAAATGCCCCCAAGATACAGTGTAGTGTAATTTTATTTAAAAATAAAGATAGTAGCATCATTATTTTTTAATAAATTAACTGCACATATACATTTAAATTTGCTGCCATTTCTGCGCAACTTACCCCATTCGCTGCACTTAGGTTCTGATGCCGTCTCTGACGGCATTAGACTGAGGCTCCCATTGGAGCCTATGGAAGCTCGCTTTCGTTAGGGCAATGTTTTCCCAGCAATGCGAACGTGAGCTTGCGTTCACATTGCTGACAACTTGTAATACCAGCGCACATAAGCGTGCGCTTGTATTACACAGTGGAGTACAAATATCGCTTTCATGAAAGAGATATTTAGTGCTCCACTTGTAATCTGGCCCTAAATGTTTTCATCACATTTTCAACTTGCGCCTATTTTTTATGTATTATTAGTTATACAAGGTATGCTTCTATTGTACGATTGTGCCAATTCACTTTCTAGTCTTTTGTAGCTTTAATTGGAAACTAAGGTTAAACGTTTACAACATTGGCTACATATGGAAAATAAACACATTCAAGATTTTTATTCCAAGACTAGTGATATGAAATTTGGCACCAGGAAATGTATTTTTTTTCTGCTACCATTACCTTATTTACTACAACAAAATATTTTTCTGCTGCTTCATGAGCTACTGATCCTCCGGTATTAAAGGGACACTGAACCCAAATTTTTTCTTTCATGGTTCAGATAGAGCATGTAACTGTAAGCAACTTTCTAATTTACTTCTATTATCAATTTTTCTTCATTCTCTTGCAATCTTTATTTGAAAAGAAGGCATCTCAGCTAAGGAGCCAACAAATTGTGTGTTCTGAACCATGGACAGCACTTGTTTAAAGGTGCTGTCCAATCAGCAAGGACAACCCAGGTTGTTCACCTAAAATGGGCCGGCATCTAAACTTACATTCTTGCTTTTCAAATAAACATAACAAGAAAATGAAGACAATTTGATAATAGGAGTAAATTAGAAAGTTGCTTAAAATTGCATGCTCTATCTGAATCACAAAATAAATCTTTTGGCTACAGTGTTCCTTTAATGGTATAGACAAGTCAAAAGGGCATGCAATTTTAAAGGGACAGTCTAGTCAAAATTAAACTTTCACGATTCAGAAAGAGGGGGGTAGTTATCAAGCCGTCTACTTTTCTGGCTTCACCGGCCCAATACGTCCGCCTAAGCTCGCCTACCTTCGCCGCCGCGGACCTGAAAAAATACGCCTAAGTTATCAAATAAAGCTGTCAAAAAGCCGCGGGGCGATGAGCAGCGGACTGTGACAGTTATCACTCATCTGATCTCGCTGCCCTTCGGCTTTTTCCCAGCTTTATTGCTAGCCTGTCACTAAGCACTCACACTAAACTGCACTGTTCTACCCCCTATACCGGCGCCCCCGGAGCCTCCCGCAACTAAATAAAGTTACTAACCCCTAAACCGCCGCTCCTAGACCCTGCCGCAACTCTTATAAATGTATTAACCCCTAAACCGCCGCTCCTAGACCCTGCCGCAAGTCTTATAAATGTATTAACCCCTAAACCGCCGCTCCCGGACACCGCTGCCACCTACATTATACCTAGTAACCCCTATCCTGCCCCCCCTATACCGTCGCCCTCTATTATAAAATTATTAACCCCTATCCTGCTGATCCCGCACCTCTCCGCAACTAAATAAATAGTTTAACCCCTAAACCGCCGCTCCATGAACCCGCCGCAACCTATATTAAACCTATTAACCCCTATCCTGCCCCCCCTACACCGTCGCCACCTATAATAAATTTATTAACCCCTAATCTGCCCCCCCTACACCGTCGCCACCTATAATAAATTTATTAACCCCTAATCTGCCCCCCTACACCGTCGCCACCTATAATAAATTTATTAACCCCTATCCTGCCCCCCACTACGCCGCCGCCACTGTAATAAAATTATTAACCCCTAAACCTAAGTCTAACCCTAACCCTAACGCCCCCCTAACTTAAATATTAATTAAATAAATCTAAATAAATTAACTCTTATTAACTAAATGAATCCTATTTAAAACTAAATACTTACCTTTAAAATAAACCCTAATATAGCTACAATATAAATAATAATTATATTCTAGCTATCTTAGGATTTATATTTATTTTACAGGTAACTTTCAATTTATTTTAACCATGTACAATAACTATTAAATAGTTATTAACTATTTAATAGCTTACCTAGCTAAAATAAAGAGAAATGTACCTGTGAAATAAATCCTAACCTAAGTTACAATTACACCTAACACTACACTATACTTTAATAAATTATTCCTATTTAAAAATAAATACTTACCTGTAAAATAAACCCTAAGATAGCTACAATGTAATTAATAATTATATTATAGCTATCTTAGGATTTATATTTATTTTACAGGTAACTTTGTATTTATTTTAGCTAGTTAGAATAGTTATTAAATAGTTATTAACTATTTAATAACTACCTAGCTAAAAGAAATACAAAATTACCTGTAAAATAAATCCTAACTTAAGTTACAATTAAACCTAATACTACACTATCATTAAATTAACTAAATAAACTACCTACAAATAACTACAATTAAATACAATTACATAAACTAACTAAAGTACAAAAAATAAAAAAAGCTAAGTTACAAAAAATAAAAAATTAAGTTACAAACATGTTAAAAATATTACAACAATTTTAAGCTACTTACACCTAATCTAAGCCCCCTAATAAAATAACAAACCCCCCCAAAATAAAAAAATGCCCTACCCTATTCTAAATTAAATAAATTTCAAAGCTCTTTTACCTTACCAGCCCTTAAAAGGGCCATTTGTGGGGGCATGCCCCAAAAAGTTCAGCTCTTTTGCCTGTAAAAGAAAAATACAACCCCCCCCAACATTAAAACCCACCACCCACATACCCCTAATCTAACCCAAACCCCCCTTACAAAAACCTAACACTAATCCCCTGAAGATCATCCTACCTTGAGTCGTCTTCACTCAGCCGAGCCACCGATGGAACTGAAGAGGACATCCGGAGCGGAAGAAGTTAATCCTCCAAGCGGCGCTGAAGAAATCTTCCATCCGATGAAGTCATCATCCAGGCGGCGCTGAAGAAGTCTTCGATCCGGCCGATGTCATCTTCAAAGAGGCGCTGAAGAGGTCTTCTATCCGGGCGAAGTCATCTTCCAAGCCGGGTCTTGAATTTTCCTTCCGCCGACGCGGAACCACCTTCTTCACCGACGGACTACGACGAATGACGGCTCCTTTAAGGGACGTCATCCAAGATGGTGTCCCCTCAATTCCGATTGGCTGATAGGATTCTATCAGCCAATCGGAATTAAGGTAGGAAAATCTGATTGGCTGATGGAATCAGCCAATCAGATTCAAGTTCAATCCGATTGGCTGATCCAATCAGCCAATCAGATTGAGCTCGCATTCTATTGGCTGATCGGAACAGCCAATAGAATGCGAGCTCAATCTGATTGGCTGATTCCATCAGCCAATCAGATTTTTCCTACCTTAATTCCGATTGGCTGATAGAATCCTATCAGCCAATCGGAATTGAGGGGACGCCATCTTGGATGACGTCCCTTAAAGGAGCCGTCATTCGTCGTAGTCCGTCGGTGAAGAAGGTGGTTCCGCGTCGGCGGAAGGAAGATTCAAGACCCGGCTTGGAAGATGACTTCGCCCGGATAGAAGACCTCTTCAGCGCCTCTTTGAAGATGACATCGGCCGGATCGAAGACTTCTTCAGCGCCGCCTGGATGATGACTTCATCGGATGGAAGATTTCTTCAGCGCCGCTTGGAGGATTAACTTCTTCCGCTCCGGATGTCCTCTTCAGTTCCATCGGTGGCTCGGCTGAGTGAAGACGACTCAAGGTAGGATGATCTTCAGGGGATTAGTGTTAGGTTTTTGTAAGGGGGGTTTGGGTTAGATTAGGGGTATGTGGGTGGTGGGTTTTAATGTTGGGGGGGGTTGTATTTTTCTTTTACAGGCAAAAGAGCTGAACTTTTTGGGGCATGCCCCCACAAATGGCCCTTTTAAGGGCTGGTAAGGTAAAAGAGCTTTGAAATTTATTTAATTTAGAATAGGGTAGGGATTTTTTTATTTTGGGGGGGTTTGTTATTTTATTAGGGGGCTTAGATTAGGTGTAAGTAGCTTAAAATTGTTGTAATATTTTTAACATGTTTGTAACTTACTTTTTTATTTTTTGTAACTTAGCTTTTTTTATTTTTTGTACTTTAGTTAGTTTATGTAATTGTATTTAATTGTAGTTATTTGTAGGTAGTTTATTTAGTTAATTTAATGATAGTGTAGTATTAGGTTTAATTGTAACTTAGGTTAGGATTTATTTTACAGGTAATTTTGTATTTCTTTTAGCTAGGTAGTTATTAAATAGTTAATAACTATTTAATAACTATTCTAACTAGCTAAAATAAATACAAAGTTACCTGTAAAATAAATATAAATCCTAAGATAGCTATAATATAATTATTAATTATATTGTAGCTATTTTAGGGTTTATTTTACAGGTAAGTATTTATTTTTAAATAGGAATAATTTATTAAAGTATAGTGTAGTGTTAGGTGTAATTGTAACTTAGGTTAGGATTTATTTCACAGGTACATTTCTCTTTATTTTAGCTAGGTAAGCTATTAAATAGTTAATAACTATTTAATAGTTATTGTACATGGTTAAAATAAATTGAAAGTTACCTGTAAAATAAATATAAATCCTAAGATAGCTAGAATATAATTATTATTTATATTGTAGCTATATTAGGGTTTATTTTAAAGGTAAGTATTTAGTTTTAAATAGGATTCATTTAGTTAATAAGAGTTAATTTATTTAGATTTATTTAATTAATATTTAAGTTAGGGGGGGCGTTAGGGTTAGGGTTAGACTTAGGTTTAGGGGTTAATAATTTAAACAGTTGCTCAGACACAAAAAAGAGGAGAGGGACACCTTACTAATACAAATAGAAGAAATTATAGAATCCCTCAAACCATTTGAACAGACAAAGAAATATACTGACTACAAAACACAACTAGACTCTACCATGTCACAATTAGATTCCACACTTTCAGCAAGAAAAGTGAGTAAATATCAAAGAGATGTAAAGGATTACGAACTAAACATAGTGTATTCTTGGCAACAAGACAAACCCCATAGGCAAACAAACCACTCTCAACACAATAACACGAATAAGATCAAAAATAAAAGGAAGGGTAACTTCCATCACACACCCAAAGCTAAACGGGTCACTTTCTCAAGCATTGACACAGATAACACAGAGGGTTCACAAACTGCAGAAGACACAGCAGAGCACATCTCTAATGATGAAGTAACTCATCCCAACACCTCTGATGACAGGATAAAATTATCAACCTTAGTTCAAACACCAATCACTAGCAGTACACCAAAAAAGGACCTACCACTACGTTATCCAAGCAGGATAAAAAAGACCACACAGAAGAAGTAGGCTCTGTGATTAATCTATCTGATATCACACTCACTCAGTCACAAATTAGCTTATTAAATAAAGGACTATCCTTTGCACCCTCCACTAATTTCGATTTGTTTTCCACTATTTTGGACGTAAATGCCCTGGTGAGAAAAATCACTTTATACAAACACTTCTCACAAATCACTTACACAGATCAAGAACAAGAGAATAACTCACCCCCAGTAGACTCAACACATAACACTTTTGATTCCATAGGCCTACAATTTAGAGACCTATGTGATCTACACACACTAACTTCACTCCAAGCTATAACACTCAGAGAGGCTAGCACTTACAATACAGCCTCCACACCTAAATTTTCACCACACACTAAATCTTACTTTTACCCTGTTCATAGCAGGAGTGAAGCGATAGAGATGTTCCAAAATCTTGTAGAGTCAGAACTCATAAGTTTACACTCTGTTTTAGAGAACACTACTAGCACCACCACTATTTCTACAAGAAAACAGAATCTGTCTATTAATGAGCAATTTGCACTCAAATCATTTAGCATTAATAAGGACATAGTGATCACCCCAGCGGACAAAGGGGGGGCTGTAGTAGTCCTTAACACTGAAGACTACAAAAGGGAAGTATACAGACAACTCAATGACAGTGAGACATATCAAAAATTGACTTATAACCCCACCCACAAATTCAAATTAGAACTCCGCACCCTGTTAGATTCAGCTGTGGAAGATGGATTCTTATCCCAAGAAATAGCCACCCATTGTCTAGTAGAACATCCCACCATCCCCACCTTTCGCACAGTACCAAAAATACATAAAACTCTTGTCAATACACCAGGCAGACCCATAGTAGCCAGCAGAGGCTCACTGTGCGAGAGAGTGGGGAACTGGCTAGATAATGTGTTACAACCTTTAGTCAAGTCCTTGCCTGGGTACATACGTGACAGCACACATTTGATACAACAAATTCAGGCTATTACTTGGCTAGACAACTACACTTGGCTATCCATAGACGTCTCAGCCCTTTACTCTAGCATCCCCCATGAGGAAGGCCTTAAGGCTTTAACACATATGCTGAGAAGACACACCAATTATCCAGAGGAATTTATTATTTTTCTTGAGGAGCTTACCAGATTTCTCCTCACACACAATTACTTTGTCTTCGAGGGCCACTACTACCTCCAGAAATGTGGCACAGCCATGGGGGCCAAGTTTGCCCCCTCATATGCAAATTTGTATATGGGGTATTTTGAACATCTTTACCTTTTTGGGGGTAGGCTGGCCCTCGAGGACAAAGTAATCATATATGGCAGATTTATAGACGACCTAATTATAATTTACAAGAAAAATACAGAACTTACAATTCAGGAAATCATTGACTACTTCAACAACAACACACTCAATTTAACATTTACGTATCAAACTAACGATCAAACTATCGATTTTCTGGATCTTACATTAGAACACAATAGACAAGGAGACATTATGACTAGCACCTTTAGGAAACCTCTTTCAAGAAATACGATACTAAGAGCAGACTCCTGCCATGCCCCCCACACACAAAGAGGCATCCCTAAGGGTCAGTATCTCAGGCTGCGAAGAAACTGTAGTTCTCTACAGTTATATATTAAACAAGCTGAAGAACTTACCAACAGACTAATAGCTAGAGGATACAAGAGAACTCTTCTTTTGAAAGTCAAAACCCAAGTAATGAGAATGGACAGGACATCACTATTAAACAGCAAACCAGTAAAGAGTTCAACTAACAGTATAAACAAGGACATAAGTAGACCAACTACCTTAGAACACATAAGCTTCGTAACCAGTTATAGCAATCAATTCCACACAATCAAAAGCATCATCAAGAAATACCTACCAGTTCTTAATGGTGACATTACCTTAAGGGACAAATTACACAAACATATTAGATTTGTAGCTAAAAGAGCACCAACAATACGAGATAAGATTACAAACAAGTTCCATAACAAAGTCTCACCAACTACCAACTGGCTTACTCCAACTAAAGGCAATTATAGATGTGGTCATGTACCCTGTAAGAGTTGCAAATATACTGACAAAAGTCTTACCTTTACCTCTTCACAGACTCAAAAATCTTATCCCATTACTACCAGAATGGATTGCACATCCACATATATTATTTATCTAATCACATGTACATTCTGTCAACAACAATACGTAGGAATCACAACACGTCCCCTAAAAGACCGCATTAGAGAACATCTCCTGTCCATAGAAGAAGAATTCCCTAGAACTCCAGTGGCCAAACATTTTCACACACACGCACAAAAGCGAACTCATTTTACATTCAAAGCTATAGAACAAATTATCAACAATCCATTAGGGGGAGATAGGAACAAATTACTATCCAAAAGAGAAGTATATTGGATTTTCATGTTACAAACTAGGGTACCCCAAGGTATGAACAAAAGATATGATGTAAACCTATACATAGAGTAAATAAATATTCTTCCAACACACACAAATCAGTGTTATGAGTCCAAAAAATCCCCTGCATAAAAGAAAATAATAAAAGAAAATAATAAAAGAAAACAATAAAAGACAGATATACCCACACACCAATATACATAAAAAAGATCCACCAAAGGTTATATAACAACTCTCAAGCAAGCCTATCCAAGCCAGACCGGCCCCCTTTTCCTAAATATCTAAAAAAAGATAAAAAAAAGACAAAAAAAGAGAGAAACATATTCTTGTTTTTAGTTTAATTCCTAAATGTTTTTTTCAAGCTCCTATATTTGCTATTTTCCCCTCTCCTTCTCCAGTTCAGAGTAGCCACCCTTCAACTGGTAGGGTAGATAACTCACGTCAGCTTCCCCTTAATCAATATGGAGCACCATCCCTTCACTTTGTCTGTTTTTCTCATAACAAAACTAGAGAGGCACACTATATTGATACTTACCTATCTAAGTGTTGAACAAAGTGACATACACTCACTAGTCTTACACCATGTAGGGGTACATTAAATTAAATTAAATTAACATCAAATTAGCAAAGAGTACCACTTCCCTCTAGCTTATTTACAAGGAGGCAGGGAGAAAAATATACGTTTAAATACATTCCAACATAGGGGATTATAGCATGTATAGTATAGTATGTTATTAATGATTTTAACTAATGGACAGTACATACAACCAGCTGGGGACCTAGTAAGGATCATCAAAAACCCCACTGTGTCAAGATAGAGCACGAGCTCAGACCAAGGGGTTTAAATTTAAATTTGAATTTAAATTTAAGTTTGAATTTAAATTTAAATCTAATTGAAGTTAACAAAAAATTGTTTTGTCACTTCATTCCAACACACCCTGTCTAGGTGTACAAACATATTGATCCTGGCCTATCCTGGCTTTTACACATTACCTAGTTAACACACAAAAAATGTCCCCTCCTTCTGTAATCAGTATTAGAACTGTAATGGCTGAACTGTATGTATGCATATATATGTGTAAAATATCATGTATTATTAAGTACAAAGCATTTAGAAATTTGTTGCTGTTGTTTTTTATAAATTCTGTTCCATCAGTCTCTTGCGGAACGGGGTCAATGTTACTAACTAGGGAGTGACCATCATCCTATCTACTTTAGAAAATATCATGCATTACAAGAGTTAATGATCTAAATGATCTTGATTGGCCGCTCACATCCTTATATTGATCCCGACCGCCAAAGACTGACATCTCTGATGAAGCGCATGTGCCTATGCGCGAAACGCGTTAGATGGAGCTCACCTAACCTGTTGTAAGCCTGCATTGCAATAAACTCCATTACTGACCCTGGGACTCAGCTTCCTTTTTCCTCATTTCATATGTTAATAATTTTATTACAGTGGCGGCGGCGTAGTGGGGGGCAGGATAGGGGTTAATAAATTTATTATAGGTGGCGACGGTGTAGGGGGGGCAGATTAGGGGTTAATAAATTTATTATAGGTGGCGACGGTGTAGGGGGGGCAGGATAGGGGTTAATACATTTAATATAGGTTGCGGCGGGTTCAGGGAGCGGCGGTTTAGGGGTTAATACATTTATTATAGTTGAGGTGGGCTCCGGGAGCGGCGGTTTAGGGGTTAATATGTATAGAGTAGCTTGCGGTGGGCTCCGGGAGCGGCGGTTTAGGGGGTAATAACTTTATTTAGTTGCGGCGGTGTAGGGGGGGTCAGATTAGCGGTGTTTAGACTCGGGGTACATGTTAGGGTGTTAGGTGTAGACAGCTCCCATAGGAATCAATGGGATGTCTGTCAGCAGCGAACTTGTACTTTCGCTATGGTCAGACTCCCATTGATTCCTATGGGATCCTCCACCTCCAGGGGTGGCGGTTTGAAAACCAGGTACGCTGGGACGTAAAAGTGCTGAGCGTACCTGCTAGTTTTTTGATAACTAGCAAAAGTAGTGAGATTGTGCCGCACTTGTGTGCGGAACATCTGGAGTGACATAAGAATCGATCTGTGTCGGACTGAGTCCGGCGGATCGAAGTTTACGTCACAAAATTCTACTTTTGCCGGTCTCGAGCCTTTGATAACTAAGGCGAATCAGCCTCGCCACAAATACGCTGTGGAATTCCAGCGTATTTGAGGTTGACGGCTTGATAACTAGGCCCCAGAGCATGCAATTTTAAGCAATTTTCCAATGTACTTTTATCCTCAAATTTGCTTTGTTCTCTTGGTATTCTTTGTTGAAAGCTAAACCTAGGTAGGCTCATATGCTAATTTCTAAGCCCTTGAAGGATGCCTCTAATCTCAGTGCATTTTGACAGTTAGACAGTGGTAATTCATGTGTGCTATATAGATAACATTGTGCTCACTCTTGTGCAGTTATTTGAGTCATACAAAATATACTGCTACGCGTTTCAAGATGCTACTTGCACCTTTTCCTCAGGCTGCCTGATGAAAAGGTGCCAGTAGCATCTTGAAACGCGTAGCAGTATATCTTGCATTGTTTTTATACTACTTTTTAATAAAATATATCCCTTGCCTTGGGATATTTTATTTTATTTTACTTGGTTTGTGAGTTTTATTTTGGAGTCTCATATCCTCTGTTGGACTGTGGATCTTGCTCCTTGGAGTGAGTCAGCTGGTAGACTCTGATATACCAGCTTGCACTACTTGCACTGCATTATAGTGCGCAGCATATGTGAGTATCCAATCACAGCGGGGACATATATTGGGTGTTTGGAAGCATTAGTGACCATCTGCACCATTGGAGTCTCTCTGTTCTCCTCCCTATTTCTGTTCTTTCACCTCAGACTCAAGAGTACACCGAATCTGGTGGGAGCTAGCTGGTGGGCTCTGAATACTCCAGCCTGCATGAATAGCACTGCATTATAGTGCGCTCATTTTGTGAGTACCCTTTCATTTATAAGGGGACCATTTCTGGGGAATATCAAGCTGTGTTTCAACATACTGCACCATTGGAGGGCCTTCTTCTTTTTCCATTTTTAAGAAGAGCTGACCCTGATGATTATCTATCCTCTACGATAGCCTGTGGAGGGCGCCTTTGTTTTTGTTACTATCTTTTTGTAGGTACAATCAACAAGTATTTATTCATAAAAAACATAAAAACATGCAGGTTATAGGCTTATACTTCTCTTCAAGGAGTGGCCTGGGTGTGATTTGGACTTTACTTCTATTGTTGAAGAAAATTACAGACATTATATATTATTACTAGTCCTAAAGCCCGTTCACACAGACCAATTTTTGCAGTACAGCGGTCCCACCCCTTGCTCTCTCCCCCCTCTCTTTTGCTTTCTCTCCCCCTCTATTTTGCTCTCTCTCCCCTCTTTTGCTCTCTCTCTCTTCCCACTCTCTTTTGTTCTCTTTCTCCCCACTCTCTTTTGCTTTCTCTCCCCCTCTTTTGCTCTCTCTCTCCCCTCTCTTTTGCGCTCTCTCTCTCCCCCTCTCTTTTGCTCTCTCTCTCCCCCCTATCTTTTGCTCTCTCTCTCTCCCTCTCTTTTGCTCTCTCTCACCCCCTTTCTTTTGCTATCTCTCCCCCTCTCTTTTGCTCTATCTCCCCTCTCTCTCTGTTCCCCCTCTCTCTGCACCCCCTCTCCCCCCCACTCTCTCCCCCCTCTTTCTCTCCCCCTCTCTTTTGTTCTGTCTCCCCCCCTTCCTTTTGTTCTCTCTCCCCTATTTTGCTTTCTCTCTCCCTCTCTCTCTCTCTACCCTTCTCTCTCCTCCCTCTCTCTCCCCCTCTCTCTCTCCCCCCCTCTCTCTCCTTTCTTTTGCGCTCTCTCCCCCTTCTCTTTTGCGCTCTCTCCCTCTTTTGCTCTCTCTCTCCACCTGTGATTATACTGTAAATATATATATACACATATAAACACATACATATATATGTATATATTCATATACATATATATTTAAACTTTGCTGCCCATCGCAACACAACTTACCCCCTTCGCTGCGCTAGGTTATCTGCCGTGTCTATCATCATCAGAATGAGGCTCCCATTAGAGCCTATGGAAGCATGCTCTCAAGAGCGCAAAGCTTATATGCAATTGCGCTAAACTTCTAATACCAGCACACATTTGGGTGTGCTGGTATTATGAGTGGAGCGCAAATATTGTGCTTGCGTAAGCAGAATTTTGTGCTCCACTTGTAATCTAGCCTAAATTATTTTCTTTAAGAATGATGATGATCCTCAGTCCTCCATAACATATGGGATATATTTCCCGCCATCAGGAGGAGGTCAAGAACCCATACAAGAGCTTTAAAACCCTCCCAGCTCCAATCTCTCTCTTAAGAGCCTTAATGCAACCTCTCTGTAAATAAATAACTATTGGCAATATGGTAACCAAAGGGCTAAAAAGTGATGTACAGTAGAGGAAAATCTACCTCTATAAAAGCTTCAATTTACACATCAGAACACTCCACACTTAAATACTGAAGGAAACATTAAGAAAATTCCGGCCTAGATTTAGAGTTTTGTCGGTAACGACCCGCGTAGCTAACGCCGGCTTTTTTCTGGCCGCACCATAAAAATAACTCTGGTATTGAGAGTCCACAAAAAGGCTGCGTTAGGCTCCAAAAAAGGAGCGTAGAGCAATTTTAACGCAGCTTCAACTCTCGATACCAGAGTTGCTTACGCAAGCGGCCAGCCTCAAAAACGTGCTCGTGCACGATTCCCCCATAGGAAACAATGGGGCTATTTGAGCAGAAAAAAAAACTAACACCTGCAAAAAAGCCGCGTTCAGCTCCTAACGCAGCCCCATTGTTTGCTATGGGGAAACACTTCCTACGTCTGCACCTAACACTCTAACATGTACCCCGAGTCTAAACACCCCTAGCCTTACACTTATTAACCCCTAATCTGCCGCCCCCGCTATCGCTGACCCCTGCATATTATTTTTAACCCCTAATCTGCCGCTCCGTAAACCGCCGCTACTTACATTATCCTTATGTACCCCTAATCTGCTGCCCCTAACACCGCCGACCCCTATATTATATTTATTAACCCCTAATCTGCCCCCCTCAACGTCGCCTCCACCTGCCTACACTTATTAACCCCTAATCTGCCGAGCGGACCTGAGCGCTACTATAATAAAGTTATTAACCCCTAATCCGCATCACTAACCCTATAATAAATAGTATTAACCCCTAATCTGCCCTCCCTAACATCGCTGACACCTAACTTCAAACATTAACCCCTAATCTGCCGACCAGAGCTCACCGCTACTATAATAAATGTATTAACCCCTAAAGCTAAGTCTAACCCTAACACTAACACCCCCCTAACTTAAATATAATTTTAATCTAACGAAATTAATTAACTCTTATTAAATAAATTATTCCTATTTAAAGCTAAATACTTACCTGTAAAATAAATCCTAATATAGCTACAATATAAATTATAATTACATTGTAGCTATTTTAGGATTAATATTTATTTTACAGGCAACTTTGTAATTATTTTAACCAGGTACAATAGCTATTAAATAGTTAAGAACTATTTAATAGTTACCTAGTTAAAATAATAACAAAATTATCTGTCAAATAAATCCTAACCTAAGTTACAATTAAACCTAACACTACACTATCAATAAATTAATTAAATAAAATACCTATAATTATCTACAATTAAACCTACCACTACACTATCAATAAATAAATTAAATACAATACCTACAAATAACTACAATGAAATAAACTATCTAAAGTACAAAAAATAAAAAAGAACTAAGTTACAAAAAATAAAAAAATATTTACAAACATAAGAAAAATATTACAACAATTTTAAACTAATTACACCTACTCTAAGCCCCCTAATAAAATAACAAAGACCCCCAAAATAACAAAATGCCCTACCCTATTCTAAATTACTACATTTCAAAGCTCTTTTACCTTACCAGCCCTGAACAGGGCCCTTTGCGGGGCATGCCCCAAGAAATTCAGCTCTTTTGCCTGTAAAAAAAAACATACAATACCCCCCCCCAACATTACAACCCACCACCCACATACCCCTAATCTAACCCAAACCCCCCTTAAATAAACCTAACACTAAGCCCCTGAAGATCTTCCTACCTTGTCTTCACCCTACCAGGTTCACCGATCCGTCCTGAAGAGCTCCTCCGATGTCCTGATCCAAGCCCAAGCGGGGGGCTGAAGAGGTCCATGATCCGGCTGAAGTCTTCATCCAAGCGGGAGCTGAAGAGGTCCATGATCCGGATGAAGTCTTCATCCAAGCGGGAGCTGAAGAGGTCCATGATCCGGATGAAGTCTTCTATCAACGGCATCTTCAATCTTCTTTCTTCCGAATCCATCTTGCAGACCTCCGACGCGGAACATCCTCTTCTCCCGACGCCTACTAGCCGAATGACGGTTCCTTTAAGGGACGTCATCCAAGATGGCGTCCCTCGAATTCCGATTGGCTGATAGGATTCTATCAGCCAATCGGAATTAAGGTAGGAATATTCTGATTGGCTGATGGAATCAGCCAATCAGAATCAAGTTCAATCCGATTGGCTGATTCGATCAGCCAATCAGATTGAGCTTGCATTCTATTGGCTGTTCCGATCAGCCAATAGAATGCGAGCTCAATCTGATTGGCTGATTGGATCAGCCAATTGGATTGATCTTGATTCTGATTGGCTGAGGAGAAGAGGATGTTCCGCATCGGAGGTCTGCAAGATGGATCCGGAAAAAAAGAAGATTGAAGATGCCGTTGATAGAAGACTTCATCCGGATCATGGACCTCTTCAGCTCCCGCTTGGATGAAGACTTCAGCCGGATCATGGACCTCTTCAGCTCCCGCTTGGATGAAGACTTCAGCCGGATCATGGACCTCTTCAGCCCCCCGCTTGGGCTTGGATCAGGACATCGGAGGAGCTCTTCAGGACGGATCGGTGAACCTGGTAGGGTGAAGACAAGGTAGGAAGATCTTCAGGGGCTTAGTGTTAGGTTTATTTAAGGGGGGTTTGGGTTAGATTAGGGGTATGTGGGTGGTGGGTTGTAATGTTGGGGGGGTATTGTATGTTTTTTTTTACAGGCAAAAGAGCTGAATTTCTTGGGGCATGCCACGCAAAGGGCCCTGTTCAGGGCTGGTAAGGTAAAAGAGCTTTGCAATGTAGTAATTTAGAATAAGGTAGGGCATTTTGTTATTTTGGGGTTCTTTGTTATTTTATTAGGGGGCTTAGAGTAGGTGTAATTAGTTTAAAATTGTTGTAATATTTTTCTTATGTTTGTAAATATTTTTTTATTTTTTGTAACTTAGTTCTTTTTTATTTTTTGTACTTTAGATAGTTTATTTCATTGTAGTTATTTGTAGGTATTGTATTTAATTTATTTATTGATAGTGTAGTGGTAGGGTTAATTATAGATAATTATAGGTATTTTATTTAATTAATTTATTGATAGTGTAGTGTTAGGTTTAATTGTAACTTAGGTTAGGATTTATTTTACAGGTAATTTTGTTATTATTTTAACTAGGTAACTATTAAATAGTTCTTAACTATTTAATAGCTATTGTACCTGGTTAAAATAATTACAAAGTTGCCTGTAAAATAAATATTAATCCTAAAATAGCTACAATGTAATTATTCGTTATATTGTAGCTATATTAGGGTTTATTTTACAGGTAAGTATTTAGCTTTAAATAGGAATAATTTATTTAATAAGAGTTAATTAATTTCGTTAGATTAAAATTATATTTAGCTTAGGGGGGTGTTAGTGTTAGGGTTAGACTTAGCTTTAGGGGTTAATACATTTATTAGAATAGCAGTGAGCTCCGGTCGGCAGATTAGGGGTTAATAATTGAAGTTAGGTGTTGGCGATGTTAGGGAGGGCAGATTAGGGGTTAATACTATTTATTATAGGGTTAGTGAGGCGGATTAGGGGTTAATAACTTTATTATAGTAGCGGTGCGGTCCGCTCGGCAGATTAGGGGTTAATAAGTGTAGGCAGGTGAAGGCGACGTTGTGGGGGGCAGATTAGGGGTTAATAAATATAAAACAGGGGTCGGCGGTGTTAGGGGCAGCAGATTAGGGGTACATAAGTATAACGTAGGTGGCGGTCAGCAGATTAGGGGTTAAAAAAATGTAATCGAGTGGCGGCGATGTGGGGGGGGCCTCAGTTTAGGGGTACATAGGTAGCTTATGGGTGTTAGTGTACTTTAGAGTACAGTAGTTAAGAGCTTTATGAACCGGCGTTAGCCCAGAAAGCTCTTAACTACTGACTTTTTTCCTGCGGCTGGAGTTTTGTCGTTAGATGTCTAACGCTCACTTCAGACACGACTCTAAATACCGGAGTTAGAAAGATCCCATTGAAAAGATAAGATACGCAATTGACGTAAGGGGATCTGCGGTATGGAAAAGTCGTGGCTGAAAAGTGAGCGTTAGACCCTATTTTGAGTGACTCCAAATACCGGAGTTAGCCTAAAACCAGCGTTAGGAGCCTCTAACGCTGGTTTTCACGGCTAACGCCAAACTCCAAATATAGGCCTCAGTGAATTAAATTTAATAAGAATAAATATGTGCCAAAGTATGCCCTAAGAAAAACCTCCAGCAGCTCTTGATAGAGTACTTACCTCCTCCAGGGCCCCAAAATGAATGAGAATGCTGAGAAACATATGAAACTACTTCTGTCTGAAATGGCTGCTGCTGCTGAAGAGAAGGGAAAAAGAGCACTGAAATGGGGGTGGAAAAATGACCCGCAGCGCTCCCTGTAAGCCTCAGTGAAATCCCAGCCAATATAGTGCAAAAAAACACCCAAATTTAACAAAAATTAGAAAAAATTTGAGCAGGAGATTAGGAATCTATGACCGATCCCAACCACAGTGGCTTCTTAAAGAGCCATAAACCATAAATGTTCCCAAATCATACGAAGAGAGAAGCAATCTACTAGGAACGAACAACAGCTCATCAGCTAGTTCTATGGTAATTTACCACCCAGGAGCAGCCTCTTTTAGACAAGTGTGCTTTTCACAGAGGAAAACTTTCCTGTAGTATATCAGTCTGATCCGACTAAGTAAGGTAAGTCCAGCCCCAAAATACCAGGCAATTCTCCTCTGAACAAGGAACACGTATGGTTTCCCCATCACCCATAGGGAGACTTCCCTAGCGTCATATTCATTTGCATACGAAGAAAGAAGCGCTCTACCAGGAACAAACAACAGCTCATCAGCTCGTTCTATGACGATTTACCACCCAGGAGCAGCCTCTTTTAGATCAGTGTGCTTTTCACAGAGAAAACATTTCCTGTAGTATATCAGTCTGATCCCGCTAAGTAAGGTCAGTCCAGCCCCGAAATACCAGGCAATTCTCCTCTGAACAAGGAACATAACAACCCCAGATGATCGTTTTGGCCTCCTATGGGCCTTGTCAGTGAGGTGCAGCCACATTCCTCTAAGCACACTGGGCAAGGAGTCCACATCTGGTTTCCCCCATCACTCATAGGGAGACTTCCCTAGGGTCATATTAATTTGCATACGAAGAGAGAATTTGTTTTAATTTATGCAATGTTCCCAAATCACTCTAAAATGCTGCTGTAGGTTGTAAGAGGGTCAAGGGTCAGAAGGGTCCCACAGGAACTAGGCAAAAGATTAAAATATCCTTTAGTACAAAAAAAATAAGTTGTGTAGTCTGCTGGTAGGTAGGTGTGGTATCTGCAGGTAGGTAGTCTTGGTCCCCTTGGCTATGCTATACATATCAATAGCATCTACAAATAGTCTGTGGCCTATGTTGGTGCTGTAAAGTCACTTACCTGAGTGAAGGATCCTGATCTGTAGCTGTATCCAGTAGAATTGGATATGAGAGGAAATACCTTTGATCCCACAGGAGGAGGTTAAGGAACATACCCCTGTGACAACTGAAGGTAGTTATGGCTGAAATCCTATAGAGAGATATACTGTGTTTATAGGGAGATCCTGTGTTCATAACCTGGTATTCCTGTACCGTTGTCTTCTTGAATGGTATGTCCAAGGGGTAATCGGTCTCACATAGGTCTGAGCCCCCATAAAATAATTTGTCTATCTTCAACCTCTCTTATTTTAGCCTGTAACACAACGTCAATCCCGCACTCAAAAAAATTATGTTTTTGCGTGGGATTTCCATAGCACCAGTATTACAGGTTGTGTGGTGGGGCTAAAATGCTTGCATTACAGCCTATACCGACACGATCCATACCGCCATCTAAAACCAGTAGTTATGGATTTTGTGTAACAAAAATGTTTCACAAAACTCATAACGAAAGTGTTACAAAGTACACTAACACCCATAAACGATCTATTAACCCCTAAACAGCAACCCTCCCGCATCGTAAATACTAAATTAAACCTATTAACCCCTAATCTGCTGCCCACCCACATTGCGACTATTCAATAAAGTTATTAACCCCTAATCTGCCGCCCACCCACATCGCCAACACTATTTAAATATATTAACCCCTATTACCCCGCACCCTGACATCGCCGCCACTATAATAAAGTTATTAACCCCTATTTTGCTGCTCCCTGACATCGCTGACACTATAATAAAGTTATTAACCCCTAAACCTCCCACATCTCCGCAACTAAATAAAACTATTAACCCCTAAACTGCCAGCCCCCCACATCGCAAAACACTAAATTGAACTATTAACCCCTAAATCTAACACCGCCCTAACTTTAAATTAAAATTACAATATAACACTATTTAAATAAATAAAAACTTATCTGTGAAATAAATATAAATCTAACATTAAACTAAATTATCCTAACATAACTAATCTAATAAAATAAAAATACTACCAATTAAAATATCTAGTGGTCCTCCAGCCGGGCCGAAGTCTTCATTGATCGGGGCAGAAGAGGTCCTCCATCCTGCCGAAGTCTTCATCCAAGCGGGGCAGAAGAGGTCCTCCATTCGGCAGAAGTCTTCATCCATCCACGGCTCCATCTTCAAGACCTCCGACGCGAAACATCCTCCTCGGCCGACGGACTAACGACGAATGAAGGTTCCTTTAAATGACGTCATCCAAGATGGCATCCCTCAAATTCCGAGGGCTAATTGAATCAACCAATCGGATTTTTCCTACCTTAATTCCGATTGGCTGATAGAATGCTATCAGCCAATCGGAATTCGAGGGACGCCATCTTGGATGACGTCATTTAAAGGAACCTTTATTCGTCGTTAGTCCGTCGGCCGAGGAGGATGTTCCACGTCGGAGCTCTTGAAGATGGAGCCGCGGATGGATGAAGACTTCTGCCGGATGGAGAACCTCTTCTGCCCCGCTTGGATGAAGACTTTGGCCGGATGGAGGACCTCTACTGCCCCACTTGGATGAAGACTTTGGCCGGATGGAGGACCTCTTCTGCCCCGATCGGATGAAGACTTCGGCCCAGCTGGAAGACCACTTGTGCCCGCATCGGATGAAGAGTTTGGCCTGGTTGGGTGAAGACGGCTCAAGGTAGGGTGATCTTCAATGGGGTAGTGTTAGGTTTATTTAAGGGGGGATCTGGTGGGTTTTAGAGTAGGGGTGTGTGGGTGGTGGGTTGTAATGTTGGGGGGTATTGTATTGCTTTTTTTACAGGTAAAAGAGCTGATTACTTTGGGGCAATGCCCCGCAAAAAGCCCCTTTAAGGGCTGGTAAAAGAGCTGGTTACTTTGTAATTTAGTTTAGGGTAGGGACATTTTATTATTTTGGGGGGCTTTTTTATTAGGGGGCTTAGATTAGGTGTAATTAGATTAAAATTCTTGTAATATTTTTTTATTTTTTGTACTTTAGTGTTTGTTTTTTTTGTATTATAGTTTAGTTTATTTAATTGTATTTTATATTAGATAATTGTAGTTAATTTATTTAATTAATTTATTGATAGTGTAGTGTTAGGTGTATTTGTAACTTAGGTTAGGATTTATTTTACAGGTAATTTTGTAATTTTTTTTAACTAGGTAGCTATTAAATAATTATTAACTATTTAATAGCTATTGTACCTAGTTAAAATAAATACAAATATACCTGTAAAATAAATATAAATCCTAAAATAGCTACAATGTAATTATTGATTATATTGTAGCTATTTTAGGGTTTATTTTATAGGTAAGTATTTAGTTTTAAATAGGAATACTTTAGTTAATAATATTAATATTATTTAGATTTATTTAAAGAATAATTAAGTTAGAGGGTGTTAGGGTTAGACTTAGGTTTGGGGGTAATATATTTAATGTAGCTGGCGGCGGTGTAGGGGGATTAGATTAGGGGTTAATATATTTAATGTAGCTGGCGGTGGTGTAGGGGGATCAGATTAGGGGTTAATACATTTAACGTAGCTGGCGGCAGTGTAGGGAGATCAGATTAGGGGTTAATATATTTAATGTAGCTGACGGCGGTGTAAGGGGATCAGATTAGGGGTTAATATATTTAATGTAGCTGGCGGCGATATAGGGGGATCAGATTAGGGGTTAATATATATAATGTAGGTGGCGGAGGTGTAGGGGGATCAGATTAGGGGTTAATATATTTAATGTAGCTGGCGGCGGTGTAGGGGGATCAGATTAGGGGTTAATATATTTAATGTAGGTGGCGGCGGTGTAGGGGGATCAGATTAGGGGTTAATATATTTAATATAGCTGGCAGGGGTGCAGGGGGGTCAGATTAGGGGGTAATATATTTAATGTAGGTGTCGGCAGGGTCCGGGAGCAGCGGTTTAGGGGTTAAACACTTTATTTAGTGGTGGCAGGGTCCGGGAGCGGCGGTTTAGGGGTTAATACACTTTATTAGGTATATCGGTGGGGGATTGCGGTTGACAGGTAGATAGACATTGCGCATGCGTTAGGTATTAGGTTTTTTTGCAGGCATTTTAGGGAGTTACGGTGCTCCAATACTCAGCGCAAGGCCTGCTACGGGTGCATTTTGTGGTGAGGTGAAAATGGAGTAAGATTTCTCCATTTTTGCCACGTAAGGCCTTACGCTGTATATTGGATGCCAAACTGCGCGTGTTTTGTATGTCAGTCTATGGGGGGAAAAACTACGGGCGAAGGCAGAAATATATGAGTGTAACTTCTATGTTACGCCGTATATAGTAAAACAAACCAGCACAAAATTTGGCGTCGCCGGCTCTTGCGGGCGACGCTGCATATCGGATCGGGCCCCTAAATTACAACTAAAAAAAAACAAATCCTATGAAAAATTTAAATAATCTAAGTTTGCCAAAAATAGTTAACACTAAAATCACAAAAAATAAAAAACACTAAGATTATCAAAGAAAATAAATTAAATTCTCAAAAATAAAAACAATTATACCTAATCTAGTAGCCCTATAAAAATAAAAAAGCCCCCCCAAAATAAAAAACAATAGTCCTTAAAAGGGCCTTTTGTAGGGCATTGCCCTAAAGAAATCAGCTCTTTTACCTGTAAAAAAATATAAAGTCCCCCAACAGTAAAACCCATCACCCAACCAACCCCCCAAAATAAAAAACCTAACTCTAAAAAAAACTAAGCTACCCATTGCTCCTAAAGGGGCATTTGTATGGACATTGCCCTTAAAAGGGCATTCAGCTTTTTTTAACTGCCCTTAAAAGGGCATTCAGCTCTTTTGCATTGCCCTTAAAAGGGCATTCAGCTCTTTTTCAAAGCTCAAAACCTAATCTTAAAAAAAAAACCACCCCCCCCAAAAAAAAACTAACACTAACTCCAGAAGATCTGCTCACGGTTTCTGAAGTCCGGATATCTATCTCTATCCAGGCGGCAAGGTCTTCATCCAGGCGGCGAGGTCTTCATCCATCCCGGGGGCGTCTTCTATCTTCATCCCGGCGGCGCGGAGCCATCCTTGAAGCCGATGCCATTGTGAAGGCTCCTTTAAGGTCTAAGCAAAGTAACTTAGATTCAAATACTAGAATTGTAGCTCCTTTAATTATAAACCCAAAATAACAAGTTTTTGATTAAAAGGGTTTAAAAAGAATGAGCAAATTTCTCAGATAGAGTTACAATCTACATTTGATTTGAATTTGTATATAATAGAAACTCAAATAATGCAGATAATGCATACAAGTGTGGTTCTGCAGTTCCTCTGAACTAACAAAAGAAAAAGTGAGCTCAGGATTTGTGAAGCAGTTTGCTAATTAGTATTGCATTTAATTGATACAAGGAAGTCCCAGATGGTTACTATGAAAAATAGCGAGTGTGAGATTCCTTCAATCAACTGTTATTTTTGGTAAATGCAATCTTCGTTTTGTATACAGCTCAACAGAACGATTGAAGTAAGACACGGAGCATCCTCTTCATACGGTCACGCTGTACACTAAAGTTGAATGCAAGGTAGCCATTTCAAAATAGCAGAATTTGCATTTCTATTGGCTGATTTGATTATTCAGATTCAAATCAGCCAATAGGATGAGAGCTTCTGAAATTCTATTGACTGTTTAAAACAGCCAAGAGGATTAGAACTACTGAAATCCTATTGGCTGATTTGAACAACCAATTTTGAAATGGCTACCTTGCATTCAACTTCATTGTATGGCGGCGACCATATGAAAAGGACGCTCCGCGCAGGATGGCATCAGCTTCCAGGATGGCTCTGCGCCGCCGGGATGAAGATAGAAGACGCTCCCGGGATGGATGAAGACCTTGCTTCCTGGATGAAGACCTTGCTACCTGGATAAAGATGGATGTCCAGACTTCAGGAACCGTGAGTAGATATTCTGGGGTTAGTGTTAGTTGTTGTTTTTTGGGGGTGGTTTTATTTTTAAGATTAGGGTTTGGGCTTTGAAAAAGAGTGAATGCCCTTTTAAGGGCAATGCAAAATAAATAAATGCCCTTTTAAGGGTAATGCCCATACAAATGCCCCTTTAGGGACAATGGGTACCTTTAAGCTTTTTTAGAGTTAGTTAGTTAGTTTTACTGTTTTGGGGACTTCAAATTTTTTTTACAGGTAAAAGAGCTGATTTCTTTTTGTTCCAATCAGCCAATAGAATGCCAGTTCAATCCTATTGGCTGATTGCATCAGCCAATAGGATTTTTTCTACCTTAATTGGCTGATAGAATTCTATCAGCCAATTGGAATTTAAGGGACGCCATCTTGGATGACGTCATTTAAAGGAACCTTCATTCAGTGTTAGCCGTCGGATAAAGAGGATGCTCCGCGTCGGATGTCTTGAAGATGGACCCGCTCCGCGCCGGTTGGATGAAGATAGAAGATGCCGTCTGGATGAAGACTTCTGCCCGTCTGGAGGACCACTTCGCCCAGCTTGGATGAAGACTTTTCCCGGCTTCGTTGAGGACTTCGGCACGGTTGGATGAAGACTTCTCCCGGTAAGGTGATCTTCAAGGGGTTAGTGTAAGGTTTTCTTAAGGGGGTATTGGGTGGGTTTTAGAGTAGGGTTCGTTGTGTGGGTGGTGGGTTTTAATGTTGGGGGGGATTTGTAATTTTTTTTACAGGTAAAAGAGATGATTACTTTGGGGCAATGCCCCGCAAAAGGCCCTTTTAAGGGCTATTTGTAATTTAGTGTAGGGTAGGGCTTTTTTTATTTTGGGGGGCTTTTTTATTTTGTTAGGGGATTAGATTAGGTGTAATTAGTTTAAAAATCTTGTCATTTGTTTATTATTTTCTGTAATTTAGTAGTTTTTTTTATTTTGATTTCTTTTAATTATATTTAAGTTAGGGGGTGTTAGGGTTAGGGTTAGACTTAGGTTTAGGGGTTAATAACTTTAATATAGTGGCAGCGACATTGGGGGCGGCAGATTAGGGGTTAATAAATGTAGGTAGGTGGCGGCGATGTTAGGGCCGACAGATTAGGGGTTAATAATATTTAACTAATGTTTGCGAGGTGGGAGTGCGGCAGATTTAGCCGGGCAGACTTCTGCCCGGCTGGGTGAAGATGGCTCAAGGTAGGGTGATCTTCAAGGGGTTAGTGTTAGGTTTTTTTAAGGGGGGATTGGGTGGGTGTGTGGGTGGTGGGTTTTAATGTTGGGGGGGTTGTATTTCTTTTTTTACAGGTAAAAGAGCTGATTACTTTGGGGCAATGCCCTGCAAAAAGCCCTTTTAAGGGCTATTTGTAATTTAGTATAGGGTAGGGAATTTTATTATTTTGGGGGGGCTGTTTTATTTTATATTAGGTGTAATTAGTTTAAACTTCTTGTTAGGTAATTGTAGTTAATTAATTTAATTTATTTAATGATAGTGTAGTGTTAGGTGTAATTGTAATTTAAGTTAGGATTTATTTTACAGGTAAATTTATATTTATTTTAACTAGGTAGCTATTAAATAGTTAATAACTATTTAATAACTATTCTACCTAGTTAAAATAAATACAAACTTGCCTGTAAAATAAAAATAAATCTTAAAATAGTTACAATGTAATTATTAATTATATTGTAGCTATCTTAGGGTTTATTTTATAGGTAAGTACAGGTGGCCCTCGGTTTACGACGGTTCAATTTGCGTAGTTTCAGAATAACGCCCTTTTTTTCAGTCATGTGACTGCTATTGAAAAGCATTGACTGTTATTGAATGCATTAGCACATGCATACATTAAAATAGCTAGTAGGTGGAGCTGTCTGCTTGTGTTGCAGCAAACACATGCAAAGAAAAGCAAGCCAGACATGATCAATGGATCAGCTTTCAAAGGAACAAGATCTAGCAGCCACTTCCCTTAGCTGCAGACTCAATGCAGAGAACTGTTTGCAGAAAAAGGCAAGTAAAAAACGTTTTTGTTCATTAAACTTAGTTTGATGATGATACAGTCTGTTGTGTGATTAAACACAGGCAGGCTGAAATTAATCAGTGTATAACCAGACCTGAGCAATGGAGCCATTTTTAAAGGAACAAGATCTAGCAGCCACTTCCCTTAGCTGCAGAAAAATGCAAGTAAAAAAATGTGTATCTTCATTAAACTTAGTTTGATGATGATACAGTCTGTTGTGTGATTATTTTGTTTTTGTTCATTAAACTTAGATTGATGATGATACAGTCTGTGTTTGTGTGATAATTTTATTAGGCGTGGTTTAGCAAATGTTTTTGTTTATTAAACTTAGTTTGATGATGATATAATCTATTTTATTAGGTTTATAATGCTGTTTTACATTTAAAGTCTTCATTTCAAAGCTTTAAAAATAATGTATTATATGTTACTTATGTCAATTTTGAGAGGGGCCTGGAACCTAACTCTCTCACTTCCCCTTGACTTACATTATAAACTGGGTTTCAATTTACAACCATTCCTTCTGGAACCTAACCCCGCCGTAAACTGTATTTAGTTTTAAATAGGAATAATTTAGTTAATAATAGTAATTGTATTTAGATTTATTTAAATTATATTTAAGTTAGGGGGGTATTAGGGTTAGGGTTAGACTTAGGTTTAGGGGTTCATAACTTTATTATAGTGGCAGCGACGTTGGCGGCGGCAGATTAGGGGTTAATACATTTAATAGGCTATGTGGGCTTTGTCGGTTTAGGGGTTAATACTTGAATAGGTTAATTGCGTTGTGGGCTATGGCGGTTTAGGGGTATTTGGTATTACTACATGTTTAGGGGTTTAGGGGTATTTGGTAGGGGGTATTTGGTATTACTACATGTTTTAGGGACCTTACCATGCTTTCTTCTCTAGGAGAGAAGAAAGCATGGTAAGGTCCCTAAAACATGTAGTAATACCAAATACACCTTGTCTCAGTGGTACAACCCCAACTGCTTCTATAACTACAATCACATCTTGGTTTTGATATTCTGTGTTGAAGTGAAATTTGAAAGTACAATATTATCTTCAGAAAGTAAACTCTGAGCAGAATAGAACTGGAAATGAATATACTAAGAACGTTTGGACCAATAGTATTCTTTCATCTTGATATAATTAACAAAGTTACAGTTTATAGACTTTACAAAACAATTACTTTGTGAGCAGATCTTTTCCCATGCTGTGCATAATGGTACAGTAAATGATATTATAACCTGCAATATAAACATAACACTGTATTACATAGAGCAGACATGCCTTTATAGAACGTGCTAAATCACTGATTAAGTAAATGTTTTGCATCCACAGGGTGCATATTTACCTCATGCCTAGCTGCCATTTGATATAGGCTTTTTTTCTTTTACTTCCAATCAGATGCTGTTTTGCCCACCCTATTAAAAGTAAGCACAGCGCAGTCCTACATGCTACTTTACTTTGGCTCACAATAGTTTGATGGACCACACATGTCCTGCAGTACCGATCAAAAAAAGTTAGAAGTGAATTGAAGAGTTCTGTGCCTGCAATTCACAGTTTATTTCTGACAACTGCTTCACTGTGGTAGCACTGTTTTAGAGCCAGATAACAAGTGACTTGCTATTTAGTGATTTTGTTCAAGTGTAAACTGTGTTAGAAGTAAGGTTTTTGCACACATCGTGTTGCGTGTGTATTACAAGTTGAAAGTTAAAAGTTTGTGCATGAGCTAACCTAAAATCGTGACCATAGAAGTCGATGGAGAGGACAGGAGTTATTTATATTTCACATTCCAATGTTCTTCCCATATTGAACAATATAATTTTAATTGTAAATATATGTTTATATATATATTTGTTTATACCTATACCTGTGTATCTATTCCTAATAGTGTGTCATTTTCAAAAGTGTGACCTTTTGCTACCAACACTTTTATCTTGTCTATGATTTTTTTAAGAACCACCATACACAAAATATACATTCATCATTGTGACATTTTGTGGAAATGTTAATGACATAATGATTTACCACTCCAAATTTTAAGAACTCAGACAGACTCTACTTAAGTTATCTGAATATCTTACAATTGAAACTAAAATATGTATAGTAATTATTTCTTTATATATATAAAATCAACCAACTCCCACACATGGGTTTTAATGTTAATGGGACTAATTCATGACTTGGATTTCAGGAAAAATAAAAAGTATTTCAATAAATTAACTTTTTTTTTTAATTGATTATTTTATATATGTATAGCCCTCTACAGCATTAACATATATAGTACTATTTCATGGCAGCTAAAGGGACAGTCTACACCAATAACATACTTATAGTTTCCTATAGAATCCCCCTGGACAAACCTCCTGCACAGTGTTAGGCTAGGAAGTCTGTACAGCAATTTACACATTTTAAAACTTTTCCAGGGGCATCTTGCTGAATAAAATTGCCACCAAACTCCTCCTTCCTCCTCCTTCCTCCTCCTTCTTCCCTATAAGTGTGTTTTTCTTTTTTTTTCTTTGTTATACTCATGCCCAGTATGCACAATGATGTCACAACATAGTGTATTAGTCATTGCACATGCACAGTGCTTGAGTATTTACCAGTCAATAGTGGAAGTGCAGGGGAAAGTTTTCAGTGTGGTATGAAACCTTCCTGCTATGTACTTTGCGCCTTTGCATGTAGTGTAATGTCCAAACTGAGCACAGCACAGTTATTTTCATACTGAGCTTCTTCTTGTACAATGTAAGAATTTATAGACAAGCTTGTGATTATTTTTAGAACACATTCAATTATATTTTTATAATACATTATTTTTTGCATAACCCTATCAGCTGAATCCTGCTTTGAGAATGTGGATCACAATAAATGATTACATTGGCCTTGTATTGGTGATGTTTTACCTGGCCCATATTGATGTATCTGTATTTGCTCACTATACTGTTGGCTTCCTGGACTCCCCCTGATATTCTCACAGCCCAGTGGTGAACATGCAACCCCATCCAGTAGGTACAAGTATTTGGACAGTAAGTTTAAAACCATGCTGTGTCCTCCAAAATGGCCCGAGCTCCTACAAATCAGGGAGGTGAGGAAGAGGATTACAAGATTGAACTGCAGAGATCAGTAATACAGAGTATTTAAAAAATTCCAGATAAGGCACTTATAGAACTCTATAATGACCCTGGAGTAGTTTTGCACTTTTAATCACAGCAAAATCTGACACCAGGATAGGGCACTCTGCCGTTCAGCGATCAGTGCAGAGCAGCACTCTAAACTCAATCATCCGGAGGAACTAATATGATGCGCATAAATGTTCTGGATTTCTGTGAAAAGCCACCTGGCTAAAGATTTCATGCACAAAACACAGATCATGTGTGAACACGATTATTTGTGAGTCCATACTATACACCAGCACTAGATATATATGTAAAGATATGTAAAGATATCCTTTTTTTAAATTAACATTATCACACACATATAAATATATATTTAATAATAAAAATTATATTTTTTCTATGTTAAGAACATAGGAATGTAAAATATGTGTAACGTGTTTCGGGGATCTCGATTTAGGTCTAACGGGGTGTTAGGTTAGCGCACATGAATAACAGCTAGCTTCAATAAACGTTATTGAAATATTAGATATCAAATATTTAAAAAAAAAATATAATAATAATTATTAAAAATAATGATACATACAAAAAAATTCTAAATAATCCATAGAATATATATATATATATATATATATATATATATATATATATACATATACACACTATCCCACAAAAGAGAGTACACCCCTCACATTTTTGTAATTATTTTATTATATCTTTTCATGTGACAACACTGAAGAAATGACAATTTGCTACAGTGTAAAGTAGTGAGTGTACAGCCTGTATAACAGTGTAAATTTGCTGACCCCTCAAAATAACTCAACACACATCCATTAATGTCTAAACCGTTGGCAACAAAAGTGAGTACACCTCTAAGTAGAAATGTCAAAATTGGGCCCAATTAGCCATTTTTCCTCCCCAGTGTCACGTGACTCGCTAGTGTTACAAGGTCTCAGGTGGGGAGCAGGTGTGTTTAATTTGGTGTTATCACTCTCACACTCTCTCATACTGGTCACTGGAAGTTCAACATGGCACCTCATGGCAAAGAACTCTCTGAGGACCTGAAAAACAGAATTGTTGCTCTACATAAAGATGGCCTAGGCTATAAGAAGATGGCCAAGACCCTGAAACTGAGCTGCAGCACGGTGGGCAAGACCAAACAGCAGTTTCACAGGAAAGGTTCCACTCAGAACAGGCCTCGCCATGGTTGAACAAAGAAGTTGAGTGCACATGCTCAGCATCATATCCAGAGGTTGTCTTTGGGAAATAGATGTATGAGTGCTGGCAGCATTGCTGCAGAGGATGAAGGGGTGGGGGATCAGCCTGTCAGTGCTCAGACCAATACGCCGCCACTGCATCAAATTGGTCTGCATGAATGTTGTCCCAGAAGGAAGCCTCTTCTAAAGATGATGCACAAGAAAGCCCGCAAACAGTTTGTTGAAGACAAGCAGACTAAGGACATGGATTACAGGAACCATGTCCTCTGGTCCGATGAGACCAAGATAAACTTATTTGGTTCAGACTGTGTAAAGCATGTGTGGCGGCAACCAGGTGAGGAGTACAAAGACAAGTGTGTCTTGCCTACAGTCAAGCATGGTGGTGGGAATGTCATGGTCTGGGCCTGCCTGAGTGCTGCCGGCACTGGGGAGCTACAATTCATTGAGGGAACCATGAATGCCAAAATGTACTGTGACATACTGAAGTAGAGCATATTCCCCTCCCTTCAGAGACTGGGCTGTGGGGCAGTATTCCAACATGATAATGACCCCAAATACACCTCCAAGACGACCACTGCCTTGCTAAAGAAGCTGAGGGTAAAGGTGATAGACTGGCCAAGCATGACTCCAGACCTAAACTCTATTGAGCATCTGTGGGGCATCCTCAAATGGAAGGTGGGGGAGCGCAAGGTCTCTAACATCTACCAGCTCCGTGATGTCGCCATGGAGGAATAGAAGAGGACTCTAGTGGCAACCTGGGAAGCTCTGGTGAACTCCATGCCCAAGAGGGTTAAGGCAGTGTTAGAAAATAATGGTGGCCACACAAAATATTGACACTTTTGGCTCAATTTGGAAATTTCCACTTAGGGGTTTACTCACTTTTGTTTAGACATTAATAACTGTTTGATAAGTTATTTTGAGAGGACAGCAAATTTATACTGTTATACAGGCTGTACACTCACTACTTTACATTGTAGCAAAGTGTCATTTCTTCAGTGTTGTCACATGAAAAGTTATAATAAAATATTTACAAAAATGTGAGGGATGTACTCACTTTTGTGGGAAACTGTACACATATATATATGTATATATACTGTATATATATATATATATATATATATATATACACATACACACACATATTTAGACATGCATATGCATGTATATATAAAATATAGCTCTATGCAGTCAAACACCTTGTCATATACCATGTACCTTTGATCCCTTATAACTTTTATTTTTAAAATATTTATATAATTATTTTTTATAAGATAGTGTTTATAATAAAGAAGCTGTAATTTACAAAGTATTTATGTTGAGTTTAGTTCAACAATTTTTTAGCGCACTACCCTTTACGCAAGGTTTTCAGTCACCTGATGTATGTAAAATGCAATTGTGATCTCGCAATCACATTTACCTTCAACTTGCAATACAAGTTCTTTTTCTGATGTGCAAAAAAGCAATATTGTTTGCACACAACAGTTAGCGCACCACTTGTACTCTAGCCCTTATAGCTTTAGGTACCTTTAATTAGAGATATGTACTATGCATATGTGAAAATTATTCCATTATTGTCTTTTTAAGGCTCTTTCAAGATCATATTTTTTGGGGAGACAACATCCCTTTAATTAACAAGGAAGACAATACTACAGCTGGAAAGGAATTTATTTTTTACTTCTCATGAGCAATAAATGTCAATAATTGTCAAGGTTATTTAGGTTTGTTATGCTGTCCTGAATATCAACAGATATGTATAGAAAGATAAGCTTATTACATTTTAACAAAAGTAGAACATAACCATTATCTAAGGTCAATGATAGTATACTAATTAACTATCGGCTAGATTACGAGTTTTACGTTATGAGCGGAGCGGTGCTAACTTGCATGTTATTGTCACTGCTCACTTCCCTACAGCGCTGGTATTACAGGTTTACAAAAACCCGGCGTTATAAGGCAAAAAGTGAGTGTAGAGCAAAATTGAGCTCCATACCGCACTCAAATACCAGCGCTACTGAAAGCTGCGGTGAGCTGGTTGTACGTGCTCGTGCACGATTTCCCCATAGACATCAATGGGGAGAGCCGGCTGAGAAAAAGTCTAACACCTGCAAAAAGCAGCGTAAAGCTCTGTAACGCAGCCAGCCCCATTGATTCCTATGGGGAAACAAAATTTATGTTTACACCTAACACCCTAACATGAATTCCAAATCTAAACACCCCTAATCTTACACTTATTAACCCCTAATGTGCCGCCCCGACATCGCTGACACCTACATTATACTTATTAACCCCTAATCTGCCGCTCCGGACATCGCCGCCACTATAATAAACATATTAACCCCTAAACCGCTGCACTCCCGCATCACAAACACTAGTTAAATATTATTAACCCCTAATCTGCCGCCCCTAACATCGCCGCCACCTACCTACATTTATTAACCCCTAATCTGCCGCCCCCAACGTCGTCGCCAATATACTAAATTTATTAACCCCTAAACCTAAGTCTAACCCTAACACCCCCTAACTTAAATATAATTAAAATAAATCTAAATAAAACCTACTATCATTACCTAAAGATGCCGTCTGGATGAAGACTTCTGCCCGTCTGGAGGACCACTTCTGCCGGCTTGAATGAAGACTTCTCCCGGCTTCGTTGAGGACTTCTTGCTGCTTGGATGAAGACTTCTCCCGGCTTCATTGAAGATGGATGTCTGGTCTTCAAAACTGTAAGTGGATCTTCGGGGGTTAGTGTTAGGTTTTTTAAAGGGTTTATTGGGTGGGTTTTATTTTTAGATTAGGGCACTTGAAAAAGAGCTAAATGTCATTTTCAGGGCAATGGGGAGCTTAGTTTTTTTTAGTTAGGATTTTATTTGGGGTCTGGTTGTGTGGGTGGTGGGTTTTACTGTTGGGGGGTTATTTGTATTTTTTTACAGGTAAAAGAGCTGATTTCTTTGTGGCAATGCCCCGCAAAAGGCCCTTTTAAGGGCTATTGGTAGTTTAGGCTAGGGTTTTTTTTTATTTTGGGGGGGCTTTTTTATTTTGATAGGGCTATTAGATTAGGTGTAATTAGTTTAAATATCTGATCATTTCTTTTTTTTATTTTGTTTTATTTAGTGTTTTTTTGTAATTTAGGTAATTGCATTTAATTTAGGTAATTGATTTAATTGTAGTGTAAGGTTAGGTGTTAGTGTAAGACAGGTTAGGTTTTATTTCACAGGTAAATTTGTATTTATTTTAGCTAGGTAGTTAGTAAATAGTTAATAACTATTTACTAACTAGTCTACCTAGTTAAAATAAATACAAACTTGCCTGTGAAATAAAAATAAAACCTAAGCTTGATACAATGTAACTATTAATTATATTGTAGCTAGCTTAGGGTTTATTTTACAGGTAAGTATTTAGTTTTAAATAGAAATTATTTAGTTATTAATAGTAGGTTTTATTTAGATTTATTTTAATTATATTAAAGTTAGGGGGTGTTAGGGTTAGGTTTAGGGGTTAATATGTTTATTATAGTGGCGGTGATGTCCGAAGCGGCAGATTAGGGGTTAATAAATGTAGGTAGGTGGTGGCGATGTTAGGAGCGGCAGATTAGGGGTTAATAAAATATAACTAGTGTTTGCGATGCAGGAGTACGGCGGTTTAGAGGTTAATATGTTTATTATAGTGGCGGCGATGTCGGGAGCGGCAAATTAGGGGTTAATAATTTTATTTTAGTGTTTGCAATGTGGGAGGGCCTCGGTTTAGGGGTTAATAGGTAGTTTATGGGTGTTAGTGTACTTTTTAACACTTTAGGGGCGGCAGATTAGGGGTTAATAAAATATAACTAGTGTTTGCGATGCGGGAGTACGGCGGTTTAGAGGTTAATATGTTTATTATAGTGGCGGCGATGTCGGGAGCGGCAAATTAGGGGTTAATAATTTTATTTTAGTGTTTGCAATGTGGGAGGGCCTCGGTTTAGGGGTTAATAGGTAGTTTATGGGTGTTAGTGTACTTTTTAACACTTTAGTAAGTGAGTTTTATGCTACAGCTTTGTAGCGTAAAACTCATAACTACTGACTTTAGATTGTGTTACGAATCTTGCGGTATAGGCTGTACCGCTCACTTTTTGGCCTCCCAGAAAAAGCTTTTTTGACAAGACTCGTAATAGCAGCGGTAGGGAAAAAGCAGCTTTATAACCCATAATGCTGCTTTTTCACTCATAACGCAAAACTCGTAATCTAGCCGTATATTTGTTGGTATTTAATGACAGCAAAAAAATAGATTTAGCTTATATATTTTTTTTTTCATTAAAAGTTCACCTTTGACTTGTGAGTTATGTTAGGAGCTTGTATATCATATTTTTATGTTTCAACCACTAGGTAATGGAAGGGAGTATTGCATAAAGAGTGGATGCCGCCCTTGGAGAACGAGATTATAAGATAAACAGTAAGTAAGTGGGTGAATAGAATGTGGAAAGTGGAAGGAAATATATAGAAAATGGGGTTATAAGCTGGTGACAGATAGAGGGACCTCAGGGAATTCTCTTACAAAAGGGGCTGTCCTTGCGAGTTGCAATATACCTGCCATAGAAAGTAGTGAACTTTGCTAAATAGGGAAACCGCTGGGTAGAGTGAAGCTAACATGGAGTACACTGTAAAATTAAGCACTGCAGCCAATACAAAGCAGATAACTCTGCTTTCAGTGTATATTAACTTACATTTGCCTCTATTTTCCTATACATATGTTTTTCTATTAAGATAATTAGTATTTTGTGCATTTTGCCACAATCTCATCACCTTTTAGTCTATAAGAAAAAAAATCCAGATCTGCAAGGGAAATTTATTTACGGAATACACCGGGACCTGGAGAAGAAATTTCAGCTACACCCAAGGAACGCCCCTGTTCAGCCCATAAGCAGAGGCGAGGAAACCAATTTTATAACAAGGAAAATAATGCATGTTTGATTTTGTTTTAGAAATGTAAATGTAACTGTCTTTTTTGCATGTGCAGTGTAGTTTTATTAACGTTCCTATTGTGTGCCATATACACTGTTCTTTGAATATAAATGGTAGCCTTTGGTAGATTTACCAAGCATTTCCTTAAAATATGCAACTCATTCAAATAAATGTTTTGGGTTCACCTTTGTATTTCTTGTTTCGTGAGTCATGGGGATCTATTATTTGAGCTTTGCCTAAAGCCTTACTAACTTTAGCTTTCCCTGGTGTATTGTATGAAAGCATATTCAGTTTTATTTACAGTAAGTTTTGTGCATGTTTTCTTATAACCCATGTCTGCTGTTTAGCGCTACAGTATATTGAGATGCAATGCTCTCTAGCTCTCTTACTGTCTAACCCTCTCTCTTACTTTCCAATGTTTACATGAATTTAGAGAAATGTAAAATCCATCAAACTAACTTCTTTCAAGGGTTAATCACTTCATACATTAAAATCATGTACTGTATAAGGCATGGGGTTATAAATATATACTTAAAAAAGTGATTATTTTAGATAATTATAGGTACACCCCAAAAAGAAGGTTAGAGATAAATTATAAAAACACACCCACACATATGTATGTATATTTATATATATATATATATATATATATATATATATATATATACATACACACTATACAGTATATATATATATATATATATATATATATATATACACACATACACTTTAAGCAATAAGTTTTTTAAATTAAAAATATATTTGTATATTATAAGGTTACCAGACATCCTGGGTTTTCTGGGGCAGTCCTAGATTTAGAGCCTCCATCCCTAATACCCAAGGGATAATTCAGGACATCTGAATTTTGCTCTAGTGTTGCGAATTGTCTCAAAATTGTCCTCAACAGGCACCTGAACAACTGTACAGCTGGTCACTGTGGGGATGTACTATGTAGTTCATTTTTTTCAAAAGAAGAATTTGCTTGTGGTTTGGCCTACCGATTTCCTGTGCTAAATATTGAAAGCGAGGACTTAGCAGGTGAAGCAGCCGCAGTTAAATGGTGAAGAGCATCAGTGGAGCTCTGCATAGCGTAGGACTGTCCTGGACTCTTAGTGATGTGCAGCAGGGTGAACTGCAACATTGTCTAATTATATTCTCCCCCCCCCCTCTGTGTGTCCTCTCTGCCCCCCTCTGTGTGTCCTCTCCCCTGTTTATTATCTTTCCCCCTTTGTGTTCTCTCTCCCCCCTTCTCAGTGTCCTCTCACCCTCTCCTTTGTGTCCTCTCCCCCCCCCTCCTCTGCATCCTCCCTCCCCTTCTCTTTATTCTCTCCCTCCATCCCTTCCTGTGTCATCTCCCCCTCTCCTGTGTCTTCTCTTTTTTTCCCCTCTCTCTCCCTCTCACTCTTTGCCCTCCATCTCTCCTTCACTTTCTCTCACCCTCTCTCTATCCCTCTCCCTAACTCTCCCACCCTCCATCCCTCTCTCTCACACCCTATATCCTCTCTCTCCCTCTCTTTCTCTTCCCCTCTTTCTCTCTGCCTCTCTCTCTCTCTCTCTCACTACTCTCTCTGTTCTCTCCCTCCATCCCTCTCCCTCCGCACTTTTTCCTCCCTCTGTGTCCCCTCTCCTCCTCCTTGTGACCCCCACTCTGTGTCCTCTCCCTCCCTCTGAGCCCTCTCTCCCTCCCTCTCTGTATAATATCTCTCTCTCCCTCCCTCTCTTTCTACCTCCCCCTCTCTCTTTCCCTCCACCCCTTTCCGTCCCTCTCCCACTTCCTCTCTCTTTCCTCCTCCATCCCTCTCTCTGTGTCCTCTGCCTCTATCTGTGTTTTCTCCCTCTCTCCCTCCCTTCCCTTCCTTCTGTGTCCACTTGATCTCTTTTTCCCTCCCTTCCTCCCTTTGCAACCTCTCTCTTTCTTCCCTCTCCCCCCTTGTGCCTTCTCTCTCACTCTTTGTGTCTTCTCTCTCCCCTCTGTGTCCTCTCTCTTCTCTGCTGTTTTCTCTCCCGCCCTTCTCTGTGTCCTCTCCTCTGTGTTCTCTATGCCCCTCCTCTGTGTCTTCTCTCCCCCTCCTCTGTATTCTCTCCCTCCATCCCTTCCTGTGTCATCTTCCTCTCTCCATTCCCCTGTGTCCTCTCCATCCTTCCTTCTGTATCCTCTCTCTCTTTCCCTCCCTCTCCCTATCTCCCTCTTTCTCTCACATTCTCTCTCCCTCTTTTTACCCCTTTCCCACATTCTCTCTCCCACACTCTATTCCTCTCTATCCCTCTCTCTCTCTATCCCTTTCTCTCCCTGTCCATCTCTTTCCTCCTCCCTCCCTCTCTCTATGTTCTCTACCTCTATTTGTGCCCTCTCCCTCTCTCCCTCCCTTCATATGTCTTCTCTCTCTCCCTTCCTCAACATTTATGGGTCTGAGGTGTCCGAAATTTGGATCTGGGAAATCTGGTCACCTTATTAATAATTTTTGTCTTCTTAGAAATGATCAATAGGGTAAAAACAAACATGTTACCCTATAAATGTAATTAAATGAATAAAACCTGCATGACAGAGGCCAGGCGTGATCTTGGTCTGATACTGAATGACTCAGTGCTGCCTCTTGTCAAATGCTGCCTGAGTCCATTGGACCCTCTTGGTCCCATGGTTGAGCCAGCACTGTATATGTAAGCAGTCTCTTCTTAATCATGGATGGAATAAATGGTGAGAAACGGTAATATACAAGAATTAAACACAAATACACACACACCACACATACAGACATACACACATACAACACACATACTGACAAACACACATATACACCACACATACACACACCACACATACAGATACACACACACATAAATACACCACACATACAGACACACACACCCATACAAGCACACATGTGTACATACACAACCATGTAAACACACTCCCATACAAGCACACATGCACACACATATACAAACACACACACACACAACACAGTAACTTACTCAACAACCTTTCTTTAGGACCTGCTGCAAACCTGTTAGGCTAGGAAGAATGATGCAGGGAATGCTGCATAGAAATGAACTAAATTCATGTAATTATTTAAATAGATTTGATTTAATTAAATGTTTTGATAGAATTAAATGTGTTGAGTACTAGGCAAGCGGTGTTACAGCTAGTGTGGTTTGTGTTTTGTCTTTTATAAATCTACAGGGAGTGCAGAATTATTAGGCAAGTTGTATTTTTGAGGATTAATTTTATTATTGAGCAACAACCATTTTCTCAATGAACCCAAAAAACTCATTAATATCAAAGCTGAATATTTTTCGAAGTAGTTTTTAGTTTGTTTTTAGTTTTAGCTATTTTAGGGGGATATCTGTGTGTGCAGGTGACTATTACTGTGCATAATTATTAGGCAACTTAACAAAAAACAAATATATACCCATTTCAATTATTTATTTTTACCAGTGAAACCAATATAACATCTCAACATTCACAAATATTCATTTCTGACATTCAAAAACAAAACAAAAACAAATCAGTGACCAATATAGCCACCTTTCTTTGCAAGGACACTCAAATCCTGCCATCCATGGATTCTGTCAGTGTTTTGATCTATTCACCATCAACATTGCGTGCAGCAGCAACCACAGCCTCCCAGACACTGTTCAGAGAGGTGTACTGTTTTCCCTCCTTGTAAATCTCACATTTGATGATGGACCACAGGTTCTCAATGGGGTTCAGATCAGGTGAACAAGGAGGCCATGTCATTAGATTTTCTTCTTTTATACCCTTTCTTGCCAGCCACGCTGTGGAGTACTTGGACGCGTGTGATGGAGCATTGTCCTGCATGAAAATCATGTTTTTCTTGAAGGATGCAGACTTCTTCCTGTACCACTGCTTGAAGAAGGTGCCTTCCAGAAACTGGCAGTAGGACTGGGAGTTGAGCTTGACTCCATCCTCAACCCAAAAAGGCCCCACAAGCTCATCTTTGATGATACCAGCCCAAACCAGTACTCCACCTCCACCTTGCTGGCGTCTGAGTCGGACTGGAGCTCTCTGCCCTTTACCAATCCAGCCACGGGCCCATCCATCTGGCCCATCAAGACTCACTCTCATTTCATCAGTCCATAAAACCTTAGAAAAATCAGTCTTGAGATATTTCTTGGCCCAGTCTTGACGTTTCAGCTTGTGTGTCTTGTTCAGTGGTGGTCGTCTTTCAGCCTTTCTTACCTTGGCCATGTCTCTGAGTATTGCACACCTTGTGCTTTTGGCCACTCCAGTGATGTTGCAGCTCTGAAATATGGCCAAACTGGTGGCAAGTGGCATCTTGGCAGCTGCACGCTTGACTTTTCTCAGTTCATGGGCAGTTATTTTGCGCCTTGGTTTTTCCACACGCTTCTTGCGACCCTGTTGACTATTTTGAATGAAACGCTTGATTGTTCGATGATCACGCTTCAGAAGCTTTGCAATTTTAAGAGTGCTGCACCCCTCTGCAAGATATCTCACTATTTTTTACTTTTCTGAGCCTGTCAAGTCCTTCTTTTGACCCATTTTGCCAAAGGAAAGGAAGTTGCCTAATAATTATGCACACCTGATATAGGGTGTTGATGTCATTAGACCACACCCCTTCTCATTACAGAGATGCACATCACCTAATATGCTTAATTGGTAGTAGGCTTTCGAGCCTATACAGCTTGGAGTAAGACAACATGCATAAAGAGGATGATGTGGTCAAAATACTAATTTGCCTAATAATTCTGCACTCCCCGTATATCGGAGCAACGGTAACGCTAAGTCCAGTCAAGAAGACTACTGAGGTTGTGTTCCGTAGTTTTAAGGCTCATATTATATATAGTATAATGACTTGTAACATTGCAAGGATTATAGTGTCACTAATATGGATCTGGGATCTCTTTTGATTTCTATGTATGCACAAATTGGAGAACAGTCTTAGTTTTGTGACAGTTAAGGCTCTAATTATTCATAAATACTGTGACATATTGACAGTTTTTGCTCGCGGGTGACAGGTTTTTGCATCATTTTGCATTTTTATATGCAGTGAGGCACAGGAACGACATGGATCTTGATAATACAGTTTTGTCAAGCTCATTATATAAGGCAGAATCAAGGAAAGAACTGTTTAGATGTGTGTTTGCCACAGACAGGTGTGAAGGTTTCAGTCCTTGTATGGAATCACAATTTAAAGCCTTGGAAAAGTTGTTGGTAGCGGATTTACGGCTAACTTGGGATATTGAGGCCTTTGAGCACTATGTTGAGTTATCCAGAATTCCACGAGGATTAAGATTAAATAAATTTCCAACCTTTGAGGTGGATAGTCCAGAGATAATACAGGAATGGAATGATGCACTCACTGAATGCTCAATTAAATTACTCAATATACTCATTAAATGCAAAGTACAGAAAAGGATGAATCTCAAGGAGAGAATGATAGAAATTGAGAAGGAATTAAAGAAATTCGAACAGCATGAGGATTTTCTTGAGCAGAAAAAACAGATGAAGGAACATGTGGACAAGCTTGATGCTATTCTTGCCGAGCGTAAAGGAGAAAAATTCAACCGTGATAGGCTTGATTACGAAACAAATAGGGTATACCAATGGCCACAAGCTCAGAAAAATACTTGGAAATCCTTTCCTGGTAAAGGAAAAAAGCAGACTAATAAGAAAACGAATAAAGATGACAAGTCTACTTCTAAACCAATACTGAAAAGTAAGAATCCAAAGAAAGTATTCTTCTCATGAACTGATGTTGAATCCTCTGAGCAAGATCAAATTGACTCGGCGGAGTCATCGTCTTCTTCTCCCTCTTCTTCTCCTTCCTCTTCTTCTATTTCTTCCCATTCTCTGCAGGTAACAAGTACAGATGATACCGAGAGTGAAGGTCCATCAACGAGGTCAAAAGAGGTGAAAGAGCTGAAGAAGAACAACAAGTAAGAGTCCAAGAAAGGATCAAAGGTCCCTTTAGACGGGTCAGCCGGTCCAAAAACAAAAAGAAAAAAGAAATAAGAAAACAAAAGTTAGGACAGTTAGACCTGAATGTTATTAATTTATCTTCTTACGTGTTAAATAAAGACCAAATAAGTGTACTTAGTAGGGGTTTGGGCTTTGCACCCATGAGGGATATTTCACCTTTTAACACATTAATTGACATCAATAGGTTTGTCCGCAAGCTAACTCTAAAGAGGTTTTTTGCCCTACAATCAGACAACAGCAATAGTAATGTAAGGGAAAATGATAACATTCAGAAACCTTTAATACAAGAGGTTTCCTTTCAAGATGTCTGTACCTTAAGCACAATGATAGACTTACAGACCTCCCATGATGTACTGTCTGAAGAGGCTGTACCTCAAGGACCTAAAAAATATGGTTCAGAATTTTACCCTATTCAGTTTAGGGGAGCTGCAGTCAATATGTTTCAGAAGACAGTGGAAAGGGAGATCTTGGATCTATCATTTTCTAAAAAGAAAGTAAAGAACAACTTACAAAAGGCAGAGAAATTGGCGTTAGAGTCTCTTAAATGCAATCAAAATATAGTCATTAGAAACTCCGACAAAGGAGGTAATATTGTGATCTTAAATAAGAGTGACTATTTTGATGAAGCATTGCGCCAATTAAGTGATTCAACAACATACACACCCCTAAGTGGAAACCCCACATCAGTGTTCAAACGAGAATTATTATCGTTGCTAGATGATGGCATTTATTTAGGGGTTTTTAAGCCAGAGGACATTGAATTGCTTGCTCCTGAATTTCCAATAACACCACTTTTTCACTATTTGCCTAAAGTGCATAAGAATCCAACACGGCCGCCGGGAAGGCCTATAGTGTCCGGTATAGGGTCTTTACTTGAACCCCTTTCCGAGTGGTTGTATTCGATACTTCAGCCAATAGTGAAAAAGTTATTCAGCCATTTGAGGGATTCATCTCATCTCTTGGAAGGTCTTAAGGGCATAAAGTGGAATAAAGAGTATTGTTGGGTAGTGGTGGACATAGTGTCCCTTTATACGGCCATCCCACATACATTGGGGATCATGGCGGTAAGATATTTCTTAGATAAGTTTACTGCTTATGATGAGAATATCAAGGTATACATTTGCGCTATCCTACAGTTTGTGCTCACCCATAATTTTTTGATATTTGATGGTAAGTATTACCTTCAGTGTTGTGGCACAGCAATGGGGGTGAAATTCGCCCCCTGCTTTGCTAATTTGTATGTAGGCTACTGGGATATTAAATATATCTATAATAGTGAATATGTGGTGTTCACTGATAACATACGCTACTACAAAATGTTCATTGATGATCTGATTTTGATCATTGATGAGCCTCTGGATGATAGCAAATTTCAGAACTTTATTGCCTTCCTTGACAATAATGAGATGAGTCTAAGGTTTGTGGGAGGATATAGTCATAAATGTGTTGACTTCTTGGATATATCATTGGAGGGGATAGTGGATACAGGAGTGATAGTGTCAAAAACTTTCCGCAAATTAACAGCGGGTAACACTATCCTACATGCAAGTTCATGTCATCCCCCACATTTGATAAAAACTATTCCAAGGGGCCAATACATTAGACTGCGAAGAAATACAGATGATGACCAAATATATTCTCAACAGGCCGATGAACTCACAGGGAGACTAATCGCCAGAGGTTATGACCCAAGTAAGTTAGAGAAAACAAAAGTGGAACTTGTAAAAATAAAAAACAAATTCAAGGACAAAAAAGACACTCCTTTGCAATTCGATAACAGTATAGTTTTTACAACAGAATACACCAATCAGTTTTTTAATATTGTGAGAATATTGAAAAAAAATCTCCCAATACTTGGTGGTGACCAAATTCTGCAGAACTATATAACGAATTGTAAATTTGTGTCTAAGAAACCCGGAACCTTGGCTGCTAAGCTAGCTCCCAGTATGGTCCCAAATGTGGTGACCAATAAAAGGGATAATTGGTTAAGGAAACAAGGGTGCTTCAAGTGTGGAGCAAGGACATGTCTAACATGTAATATGATGGAAATCACTACTAACTTTAGATCTACTGTAGATGAGAATGAGTATAACATCTCTTTTTATGCCAACTGCAAGACTAAATTTGCAGTATACTTATTGGAATGCAATATTTGCAAAATCCAATATGTGGGGAAAACGACTCCAGAGGTCAATGTGAGAGTGAGAGAACATGTTAACGATGTTAAAAACTATTGTAAGGACTCCACGGTGGCCAGACATTTTAATCTAACACATTTCACTAATGAAGGAAACTTTAAGGTCAAAATAATTGACATAGCAAAGGTCCCTTTAAGAGGTGGGAATAGGTACAAAATCCTAGATAGGAAAGAGTTGTACTGGATTTATAAACTTAAAACCAGAATTCCTGATGGCCTCAACCTTGAATGGGATATTAGTTATTTTGTGTAAATAGTTTAGTTATATACCTTGTAAAAATGATTTCCCAATTTAGGGAGGAGCCTTTGCTAAATAGTGAAAATGTTAATGTTAATTGTTCTTTCCATTACATTCTGCAAAATAATGGCTTTTTGACAATGTACACTGTAGCATATTTTATGTTAGTTTACATACGCCTAGATTTAGAGTTTTGCGGCCAAAGGGGTGCGTTAGCTACGCATGCTTTTTTCTGGCCGCACCTTTTAAATACCGCTGGTATTTAGAGTTCACAGAATGGCTGCGTTAGGCTCCAAAAAAGAAGCGTAGAGCATATTTACGGCAACTTCAACTCTCGATACCAGCGGTTCTTACGGACGCGGCCAGCTTCAAAAACGTGCTCGTGCATGATTCCCCCATAGAAAACAATGGGGCTGTTTGAGCTGAAAAAAAGCCTAACACCTGCAAAAAAGCCGCGTTCAGCTCCTAACGCAGCGCCATTGTTTTCTATGGGGAAACACTTCCTACGTCTGCACCTAACACTCTAACATGTACCCCGAGTCTAAACACCCCTGACCTTACACTTATTAACCCCTAATCTGCCGCCCCCGCTATCGCTGACCCCTGCATATTATTTTTAACCCCTAATCTGCCGCTCCGTACACCCCCGCCACCTACATTATCCCTATGTACCCCTAATCTGCTGCCCTAACATCGCCGACCCCTATATTATATTTATTAACCCCTAATCTGCCGCCCCCAACGTCGCCTCCACCTAACTACACTTATTAACCCCTAATCTGCCGACCGGACCTGAGCGCTACTATAATAAATGTATTAACCCCTAATCCGCCTCACTCCCGCCTCAATAACCCTATAATAAATAGTATTAACCCCTAATCTGCCCTCCCTAACATTGCCGACACCTAACTTCAAGTATTAACCCCTAATCTGCCGACAGGAGCTCACCGCTACTCTAATAAATTTATTAACCCCTAAAGCTAAGTCTAACTTTAACCCTAACACCCCCCTAAATTAAATATAATTTAAATCTAACGAAATAAATTAACTCTTATTAAATAAATTATTCCTATTTAAAGCTAAATACTTACCTGTAAAATAAACCCTAATATAGCTACAATATAAATTATAATTATATTGTAGCTATTTTAGGATTAATATTTATTTTACAGGTAACTTTGTAATTATTTTAACCAGGTACAATAGCTATAAAATAGTTAAGAACTATTTAATAGTTACCTAGTTAAAATAATTACAAAATTACCTGTAAAATAAATCCTAACCCAAGTTACAATTAAACCTAACACTACACTATCAATAAATAAATTAAATAAACTACCTACAATTATCTACAATTAAACCTAACACTACACTATCAATAAATAAATTAAATACAATTCCTACAAATAAATACAATTAAATAAACTAACTAAAGTACAAAAAATAAAAAAGAACTAAGTTACAAAAAATAAAAAATATTTACAAACATTAGAAAAAAATTACAACAATTTTAAACTAATTACACCTACTCTAAGCCCCCTAATAAAATAACAAAGACCCCCCCCCCCCAAAAAAATGCCCAACCCTATTCTAAATTACAAAAGTTAAAAGCTCTTTTTCCTTACCAGCCCTTAAAAGGATCTTTTGTGGGGCATGCCCCAAAGAATTCAGCTCTTTTGCCTGCAAAAAAAAACATACAATACCCCCCCAACATTACAACCCACCACCCACATACCCCTAATCTAACCCAAACCCCCCTTAAATAAACCTAACACTAAGCCCCTGAAGATCTTCCTACCTTATCTTCACCTCGCCGGGTATCACACCGATCCGTCCTGGCTCCGATGTCTTGATCCAAGCCCAAGCGGGGGGCTGAAGATGTCCATGATCCGGCTGAAGTCTTCATCCAAGCGGGAGCTGAAGAGGTCCATGATCCGGCTGAAGTCTTCATCCAAGCGGGAGCTGAAGAGGTCCATGATCCGGCTGAAGTCTTCTATCAACGGCATCTTCAATCTTCTTTCTTCCAGATCCATGTTCATCCCGCCGACGCGGAACATCCATCTTCACCGACGACTTGCCGACGAATGATGGTTCCTTTAAGGGACGTCATCCAAGATGGCGTCCCTCAAATTCCGATTGGCTGATAGGATTCTATCAGCCAATCGGAATTAAGGTAGGGAAATTCTGATTGGATGATGGAATCAGCCAATCAGAATCAAGTTCAATCCGATTGGCTGATTCAATCAGCCAATCAGATTGAGCTCGCATTCTATTGGCTGTTCCGATCCCGCCTGGATGAAGATCCCGCTTGGATGAAGACTTCAGCCGGATCATGGACATCTTCAGCCCCCCGCTTGGGCTTGGATCAAGACATCGGAGCCAGGACGGATCGGTGTGATACCCGGCGAGGTGAAGATAAGGTAGGAAGATCTTCAGGGGCTTAGTGTTAGGTTTATTTAAGGGGGTTTTTGGTTAGATTAGGGGTATGTGGGTGGTGGGTTGTAATGTTGGGGGGGTATTGTTTCTTTTTTTTTACAGGCAAAAGAGCTGAATTCTTGCCCCACAAAAGGTCCTTTTAAGGGCTGGTAAGGTAAAAGAGCTTTGAACTTTTGTAATTTAGAATAGGGTAGGGCATTTTTTTATTTTGGGGGTCTTTGTTATTTTATTAGGGGGCTTGTATTGTAATTGTATTTAATTTATTTATTGATAGTGTAGTGTTAGGTTTAATTGTAGATAATTGTAGGTATTTTATTTAATTAATTTATTGATAGTGTAGTGTTAGGTTTAATTGTAACTTAGGTTAGGATTTCTTTTACAGGTAATTTTGTAATTATTTTAACTATTTTAGCTATTAAATAGTTCTTAACTATTTAATAGCTATTGTACCTGGTTAAAATAAATACAAAGTTACCTGTAAAATAAATATAAATCCTAAAATAGCTATAATATAATTATAATTTATATTGTAGCTATATTAGGGTTTATTTTACAGGTAAGTATTTAGCTTTAAATAGGAATAATTTATTTAATAAGAGTTAATTTATTTCGTTAGATTTAAATTATATTTAACTTAGGGGGGTGTTAGTGTTAGGGTTAGACTTAGCTTTAGGGGTTAATCCATTTATTACAGTAGCGGCGAGATTCGGTCGGCAGATTAGGGGTTAATAATTGAAGTTAGGTGTCGGCGATGTTAGGGAGGGCAGATTAGGGGTTAATACTATTTATTATAGGGTTATTGAGGCGGGAGTGAGGCGGATTAGGGGTTAATAACTTTATTATAGTAGCGATGCGGTCCGCTCGGCAGATTAGGGGTTAATAAGTGTAGGCAGGTGGAGGCAACGTTGAGGGGGGCAGAGTAGGGGTTAATTAATATAATATAGGGGTCGGCGGTGTTAGGGGCAGCAGATTAGGGGTACATAAGGATAACGTAGGTGGCGGCGCTTTGCGGTCGGCAGATTAGGGGTTAATTATTGTAGGTAGCTGGTGGCGACGTTGTGGGGGGCAGGTTAGGGGTTAATAAATATAATATAGGGGTCGGCGGTGTTAGGGGCAGCAGATTAGGGGTACATAAGTATAACGTAGGTGGCGGTCGGCAGATTAGGGGTTAAAAAAATGTAATCGAGTGGCGGCGATGTGGGGGGACCTCGGTTTAAGGGTACATAGGTAGTTTATGGGTGTTAGTGTACTTTAGAGCACAGTAGTTAAGAGCTTTATAAACCGGCGTTAGCCCAGAAAGCTCTTAACTACTGACTTTTTTCTGCAGCTGGAGTTTTGTCGTTATATTTCTAACGCTCACTTCAGCCACGACTCTAAATACCGGCGTTAGAAAGATCCCATTGAAAAGATAGGATACGCAATTGACGTAAGAGGATCTGCGGTATGGAAAAGTCGCGGCTGCAAAGTGAGCGTTAGACCCTTTCCTGACTGACTCCAAATACCGGCGGTAGCCCAAAACCAGCGTTAGGAGCCTCTAACGCTGGTTTTGACGGCTACCGCCCAACTCTAAATCTAGGCCATATACTTTTAATGTGTGTTGTTATTGTTACATTAAAGGGTTAAATATGCATGTACCATGACCCAGTATAAGAGGGCCTTGGTTAGGAACACATACTGTCTCTGATGAAACGCCACTAGGGGGCGTGAAATGCGTCAGACGTTCATCCCGTGTCACCCTTTTGCCTCAATTGAAGAAAATAAAGCTTTTGAAATTCTGATGCGAGTGCTGCCTAAATTTTATTTTTTGATATTCCATATAAGGCAATGTGATTCGTTGCGCCCTAGGCATAGCACCCTGTCACCGCGAGCCCCGTTTGCCAGTACAGCCGAAGTTGTGGCAACGTCTATGACGTCATTAGTTTGAGCCACAGTCGACGCCAACCGGAGAGCTTGGAGCGGCCGCTCATATACTACCTGCAGTGTGGTTTGTGTCCCTTTCAGTTTTTTTTATTTTTAAGTGCAAGTATATTGTTATATTGTGCGTAGATATGTTTTTGGATATACTGTACAACAGCATTTACATTTAATTAGTATTTACTGTACGCACTGTCTTAAGTTTGGTTTGATACTTTTTAAAATTTAATTATTAACCAAGAAGTGTTATAATCCATTTCTATTTATATAGATCATGAGCAAAACTGTTATAAAGGGACAGTCTACTCAAAAGTTGTTATTGTTTAAAAAGATAGATAATCCCTTTATTGCCCATTCTCAAGTTTTGCACAGCCAACATGGTTATAGTAATATACTTTTTACCTGTGTGATTAGTTTGTATTTAAGCCTCTGCAGTCTTGCTGTGAAAAACTCATAAAAATGCAAGACATAAGAGGAGGTCTGTAGTGGCTTATAAACAGGCAGAAATTTAGAGATTTAACTGTTATAAAGTATTTTAATATAACAATGTTGGTTGTGCAAAGCTGGGAAATGGGTAGTAAAGGTGTTATTTATTTTTATAAACAATAACAATATTGGTATAGACTTTCACTTTAACCCTTAACTGTTCCGATGTAGACAAATTGAAACCACGCGATCGTGCACACGATCGCAATATTTAAATTATTGGATTGCGTCTGGGGGGCGTCCCTACAACCCTAGAAACGCCCTCCAGACACTGATCAAATCCTGGAAGCACAGAAGGCTTCAGGACAGCCGTTAGCTATGACGTTCTATTCCGTCATAACGACTTTAAAGCTCAGTGTAATTATGACGGAATAAAACGGCATAACGGCATTAAAAGGTTAAGCATTCAAGAAGAGCTTTTCTTTAAAAAAAAACGTTATTTTCATAAATGTATGTACAAAGGCATAATTGTTTACTAAAAAAAAAAGCATGATTTTCCTTTTCCAGATAATATGCAACACATTCCTGCTAAGCATCCCGGAGAGGCCAACAAAATGTGCTAGAAAATGTATTCTTAATAATTGAAATACATTTGTCAAACTGTCCCCATGGATGTGTGTGCCTCAAATACATTTAAAAGTGTAAGACAAATAGGTTACTGCAGATTTTGTAAATAGATTTTAACTTGAAAACCCAGAGAAAAGCCAAACAATGCACTTGACACATGAATACAGATGAATTGGAATGGGGGCCAATGTTAGTTGGATATTTTAGTTTTTATCATTCCACTGCAACCTATAAATACTGCTACCTTTATAATATGTACCTATTTGGCACCTCCTATATGCATTAGTCTCTTGCCACATTCCTTGGTGATGGATCAAAGTGGTGGGAAGATGTTAAGTGAATTATCTCCTGCTTTATCACCCGTATCACACCAAACATTCACCCAATGGTAATCAGCACCAACATTCCCAGTTAGAATCCACACACCCACATATGTTATCATCCTACAGTACCTACCCCCCTCACCCAGCCACTTTTCACCATCGCAGATGACAACTATGACCCCCTAAAACACACTGTAACTCTGCTACATATTTGTCCCTTATTGGCTTTAACAGATAACAACTGCAAAACAATGCACTTTATATTAACTTGATGGCCATGACTAGCCTTGTCTTCAGACTCAAGCCCCAAATTGGTTCTTCCAAGACAAATAGTTGGTGGCGTTTGGCTATGATTTTTTTTTTTTGCAGTAGATGAGATGTTATTTTGTTTTAAAATGGTTAGATGTGGCTCATATGTTTTTCTATAAATGTAATTAATTACAAGGGGCAAGATTACAAGTCGCGCGGCAAATTGGTTGCGAAAACAGTGCACGTGTTATGGCTTTTTTCGCATTTGGGGTTGAGCAGCTATTACAAGTTAAGCCACGTAATACAAACGGCCAAAACGCATGCGCATACAGATATTCCCCTTAGAAGTCAATAGAGAAGACAAATAGAAAAAACAACAACATGAAAACCCTAATATGTTGCGCAAGGCCCTTGACATATTCTCTTCGAAAAGTGTACATGAAAATGTGATTATTTCATATTGCGAAAATGTTTTCATAACAGAATATGTTCTATTTATTTATAAATAAATATTTTTCTATATATGTGATGATATTTAGACTGATATATCTATTTATAGCAAGATATGGATATGAATATATATATGTGTCTATATATCTCAAGATCTATATGCGAATATCTCTTTGAAAATCCATCTGAGATATTGTTTAATGTGCATAAGGTTGTAATGTAAAATCTTTTTATTATCTCCATAGTTAAACCTATCTCTATACATATAAAATCATGTTTCTCTTTGTATGTGTATGTAATTCAATGTAAAATCGATGCGTCTGCTTTTTTTTCTAACACCCGCAATCTCGTATCTTTGAGCCCTTATAACTTTTGTGTGCAAAATTCTTTTTTTAAATAATTTTTATTAGACAGTGTTAATATGAGTGTAACTGTACTTTGTAATGTGTTTCTGAAGTGTTTTGTGAAACTTTTATGTTGTGCAAAACTGTTAAAGGGCCAGTAAACCTTGAAAATAATGTTATATCATTCTGCACATAATGCAGAATTATATAACATTATATTAGTGCTAGCTTTATGTAACATAATATTGCCGCTTGAATTTTTATTAAAAAGAGGGTTTTTCAGACCCGCCCTCTGTGCTCTTCTGAGCGGGTCTGGTTTTCCCTCTGAGCGCATCTGGGCAGCTGTCTAGTCACAGCCCGATCGTGTCATTACACTCAATGTAGCTTGCTCCTGCTCTGTCTGACAGCGGGAACAAGCTGCACTGAGTGTAATGGCGTGATCGGGCTGTGACTAGACAGCTGCCCAGATGCGTTCAGAGGGAAAACCAGACCCGCTCAGTAGAGCACAGAGGGCGGGTCTGAAAAACCCTCTTTTTAATAAAAATTCAAGCGGCAATATTATGTTACATAAAGCTAGCACTAATATAATGTTATATAATTCTGAACTAGGTTTACTGGCCCTTTAACTACAGCTCTTCCAGGGGCGGAAAGCATTGTTGTGCAAAAGGCGAATGCGCCCGCCCAATCACAATTTTTCAAAACTTGTAATGGCTGCGCAATGGAAATTGATTGCGAAAAGACCATATCGTGCGCAGAAAAGTCAGCACGCGCAACTTGTAATCTTGCCCAAGGTGTTTACTGACCAATCAAATGTATAATAGATAGCACTGGATTACAATATATATACTAGTCAATACATAATTGTATACTACAGTGCCCAGGAGAGCAAAACAAATGCTGCTTTTGTGTTGCCATAGCATATCATTAGAAATGCTGTATTTGTGGCTTTGCAAAACGTAATGTGTCCATTTGCAAGAATAAGTGAAACAAATACATTTAATTGATGTGGACATGATCAGTTAAAATGAGATTTGTTTAACAGGTACGTTGCCTAAATAATTATATGTTATTAATGTTACCTTATGTACAATTAAAGTTTAATTTAATAGTAGGAACATGTTATCTTGTAATCTAATTAGCATAATAACGTAAGGCGCAGTAAACAAACCGAGCTATTACCCCATACGACAGTCTAAAACAATGAATACTATAAATAAGAAATGAAAAGAAATTAATGCAATTTTTCTCTTGTTGCATTTAAAAGATTTTTATTTATGGTTTTTTTTTTAAATATGTTCCTGTGCTGATAAACAACAACATTTGCTGTTATCCTCTTGTTAGAATCTAATAATTAACCAAATAAACAAGACACTAAGGAGAACTGTATATCATTGTTTATATATATATATACCTGTGTATATAAATAAATGTGTTGCAGATAAAGGGACAGTCATGTCAAAATTAAACTTTCATGATTCAGATAGGGCATGCAATTTTTTTTTTTTTAAATTTACATTTTTATTGATTTTTCAACAGATTTATACATACATGAGAAGGAAGGATAAACAACTACAGAACATAAGTATTCAATTCAAAATCAGAGGAACATTATATATCTAGTTAACTCCTAGATAATTTATTTAAAAAAAAAAAAAAATTATTTTTAACTAGTACTTCGTGATTTTCCATTGGATGTTCCTCTTTTTCCTTTCCTTTCTCCCCCTTTCCCTCATTCTTCCCCTACACCCTTCCCCCTCTCTGCTTCTGCCCTTCCTCTGAGTGCCCCCTTCCCTTTCTCTCTGAGAAGGAAAGGCTACACAGAACAGGGCAGTCCAAAAAGATAATACTAAGATAAAATAATAGGAAAAAAAAATAAAAAAAAATTCACAATTCTTTGAAGGCATTGGGCACTACCATAGCCCCAGAAGGACTAGCTCTGTATTTCTAAACGGGTATATTAAATATTCAATTTCACTTGGGGTAAAAGATTTAATGAAAATTGACCACTTTCTGAAAAATCGTGTTACATTATTTTCATAATTTGGGTCTGTGTCTATCTGCTCAAGGGTACACTGTTTTTTTAGACAGTTTTTAACCTCTTGGATGCTGGGGGGTGACCTTTTTTTTCCATTTTTTTAAGAATTAGGTATCTTACCGCTAAAATAGTTAAATTTACAATCTTGGTATTTATGAACCGTTCCTGCGGGTCTTTCCAAAGATATATTATATGTAATGGTGATAAGGTCGGAGGAGAGGCTCCTATTGGTCTGAGCCAGTATTGTATTTTTAACCAAAATTGTTGAATAACTGGGCAATCCCATATCATGTGTATGAGATTTGCCGACGGTAATGAGCATTTTGGACAGTTTATAAAGTCAGTGCTCCCACATCTATAACCCTTTTCGGGAGTAAAAAAAGTCATCAGTAGTAGTTTTACATGGGATTCTCTCCATGTGGATGAGAGAGTTATTTTAGAAACCTCATATATTGAGGATTGAATTATTCCAGTGTCTCCACAATTTTGCGGGAGTACTTGTGCCCATTTAAAGAATATTTTTTCCAAATTCAGATCTCCTTTTAAGGAGCTTAAATCTAAATAACTAGAGGAAATAGACATAATACCATTTTTGGCTAAAACCAGCCATTTTTCTATAGCCCCAAGTGTCCAGTTCCATCCACAATTAAATATTATGCTCGAGGCGAAATGCCTCACTTGCAGAAAGGCAAAAAAGTCCTTGTGTGGAATATTAAATTCTTCTCTTAGAGAAGCAAAAGTTTTTATACATTTCCTTTCAAGATCTAATAATTGTAGGATCTTGCTTAAACCCAGCGTTTCCCATCTTTGAAAGAGGGGTGATTGGATTCCAGCTTGAAATTGCGGATTCCCTGTTATCGGCATCAGTTTGGACACCCTATGATCTATATTTAAGAATTTGCATACTTTCCACCAGACCTTGAGTGGGTTGAGAATGGATCTCATTTTTTTTTACCTCTTTAGGTACAGAGCTAGGAGTACAATGAATAATTGCCAATGGGGCATATGGAAATAATATATTCTTCTCAAGTTCATTATCAGTCACATAGTTTTTTTCTGTAATCCAATCCATTATTAGACGAACTTGACATGCATAATTATATGTCTTTATATCGGGTAAGGCTAGTCCCGCATATTCTCTGGGAAAGGATAATTTAGATAAGGAGATTCTGGGCTTTTTATTTTGCCAGATAAATTTTCTTAATGCAGTATTAAATGTTAAAATATATTTTCCTTTAAAAATTAGGGGGGTATTTTGAAGAATATATAATATTTTAGGGAGGCAGACCATTTTAAAGAGAGCAATGCGACCGGATAGCGAAAGAGGAAGGGTTTGCCAGTTTTTTAGATTATCTTTAATTTTATTCAAAACTGGAAGAATATTAAAATTATACCAGGCCTCAGGGTTGTGTGCAATTGTAATACCCAAATATCTGAAAGAATTGATCACTACTTTAAATGGTATGTTCAGTAGGGAATCTTTGGTTTGGTTGATCCAGAGTAATTCAGTTTTGGAGGTATTTACCCTATAGCCCGAAAATGACCCAAATTGCTCTATGATAGATACTAACTTAGGGATATTTGTAGAAGTGTTAGAAATGTATATTAAAATATTGTCTGCATAGAGTGCAGTTCTCATTTCTTTCTTGTAAATTTTAATACCGCTAAGATGTTGCCTGATATATATGGCTAGGGGCTCAATGGATATATTGAAGAGAAGGGGGGAGAGAGGGCACCCCTGTCGAGTTCCTCTTTTGAGGAAAATATCTGAAGAAATTAGTCCATTGACTAATAATCTAGTAGAGGCTTTTCTATATAAGTTATTAATGATGTTAAGAAAGTTACCATGAAAGCTAAATCGTAGGAGAGAATGAAGCAGATGGTCAAAATGAACTGAGTCAAAAGCTTTTTCTGCGTCTATTGATATAATTGCGGAATCAGGAGAGCCTCTCTCATCCCCCCCTACTGTCTCGTCCTTAGTTTTGTAATAATCTATAGTGAGAAAAAGTTCTCTTATCTTAGCTGATGAATTTCTTTTGAACATGAAACCTGTCTGATCTTTGTGTATAATTTTGGGGAGTAATAATTGTAATCTTGAGGCTAGAATTGATGACATTATTTTATAATCTACATTTAACAATGCTATGGGCCTATAGGATTCTTTCTTATCAGGCTCTTTCCCAGGTTTGAGTATTAGGGTAGTATATGAGGCCGTAAAGGTTGATGGTGGAGTATTATTCTTTACATAGATGTCATTGTATACTGAGGATAAGTATGGTACTACTACCGGGGAGAGCATTTTGTAAAATTCATTTGGAAGCCCGTCCGGGCCCGGGGCTTTACTAAGGGAAAGGTTCTGTATTGCCCTTGAAATTTCAGTTTCCGATATGGGGGAATTAAGGGGTTCAACTAAGTCTGACGACAGAGTTTCAAAGGAGATTTTTCCCCAGAAATTTTCTTGTTCCGTATAGTTCGAAACTTTTAATGAATATAGATCTTGGTAATATTCAGAAAAGTATTGTAAAAGTTCTTCTGGTGCTGTTATATTTTTACCTTCTTACTGTAATGAGTCGATAATTGGGGATTGTTTCTCCCTTTTTACTAGATTAGCTAAAAGCTTTCCTGTTTTACTACCATACCTATACAGTTTGGCTTGGAATTTTAAATCTTTCTGGGTAGTCTTGTATAGTAAAAAGGAATCCCTCACTTTCAGCGCTTGTGAATATCTTGCCCAATTTTCAGTCGTTTTTTCTAGCAGGTAGGAATTGTATGAGTTAGAGATGGATTTCAGAATTTCTTTTTCCCTAAGCTTGAACTTTTTAGTTTTGCTAATGCTATAGGCTAGGATCTCTCCCCTTAATACTGCTTTAGCAGTTTCCCAGAAAATTATAGGACGATTTATGTATTCTTTATTAAAAGAAATAAATTCTTGAAATTTAGCGTTCAGCCAGTTCTTAAACTTAAGGTCTGCTGCTAGATAATTTGGGAAGAAAAATCTTGAGCATCTTGGGGTGATATTAGTGGGACCGAATTCTAAAGAAATTGGGGCATGATCTGAGATACAAATAGGAAGGATTCCTGCAGTTAGTCTTAATTTAGATAGTCTTTCATCTATAAGGAATAGATCAATCCGCGAGAGGGACTTATGTGCCTTGGATAAACAAGTATAATTTCTTGAGTCTGGGTTTGTTCCCTCCAAATATCTATGACCCTGAGGTTCTGATAAAGTTTTAAAAACATCTTAGATTCTAAATTATCTCTCTTGGTTTTAAGGGTAAAGTTTTTGTGTCTAGGGCATGCAATTTTAAACAACTTTCCAATTAACTTTTATTATCATATTTGTTTTGTTCTTTTGATATTCTTAGTTGAAAGCTGAACCTTGGTAGGCTCATATGCTAATTTCTAAGCCCTTGAATGACGCCTCTTATCCCAGTGCATTGTAATAGCTTTTAACAGCTAGAAAGAGCTAGTTCATGTATGCCATATAAATAGCATTGTGCTCACTCCCGTGGAGTCAGCACTGATCGGCTAAATTGTAAGTCTGTCAAAAGAACTGAGATAAGGGGGCAGTCTGCAGATGTTTAGATACAAGGTAATCACAAGGTAAAAAGTGTATTAATGTAACTGTGTTTGTTATGCAGAACTTGGTAATCGGTAATAAGGGGATTATCTATCTTTTTAAACAATAACACTTTTTAAGTAGGCTGTCCCTTTAATATTGTGTAACTACAAGACATTTTGGTTGTATTGCTGTAGAATAACATATCAGCCAAATATTAACATTTCTAAAACAAATTAACTTCTTGTTTACTGTAGTTGTTTTTCAATAGCCAAACTCCACCCATCATTTGCCTTATTTGGAGGAGCCAATCCAGGCTTGGGTAAGCAGACAACAATGCTAGCCACTGTCATTAGGTTAGTACAAACTTAATTGTTTTGCAGTTGTTATCTTCTAAAGCCAATTGATATGTAGCAGGGTTAGCATTGATAAGTCAGTAGTGTGCATTTCCATCTCTGAGAATTAGAAATACCCAATTTCCATAGCTAACTTGAAAATAATATTCTAATATCAATATTTTTTCTTCTCTTTGTATCTTTTTTTGAAAAGCAGGGACTAGATGGCAGCAGTTTTGCAAGAATGTTAGCCATTTGCAAGAGCACTAGATGGCAGCACTATTTCCTGCCATGTAGTGTTCCAGATGCCTACCTAGGTATCTCTTCAACACAGAATATCATGGAAATTAAACAAATTTGATAGTAGAAGTAAATTGGAAACTTTTGAAAAATTCTATGCTCTCTCTGAATCACAAAAGAAAAATGTTGTGGTATAATATTATGTTTTTTCTTGCAAACACTATTTTAACACAACATAGGTAGTTCTGTATGTGTATACAATGTATTTTGTGTTTAATGCTACATTAAAGTTCAATATAATTAAAAAAACAAAAACACAGAAGGGCAGCTTGTGCCAGGAGCGCGCAGAGGAAAACTGTGCAGCGCCATTGGTTCAGTCCTTATTGGCTGTACCGCCTGCAGCTGAAAATTAAAAAAAAAAGCCTGCCAATCTGGGACGAGATTACATATGCGGCACATGCTTCCGCGTAACTGCTGAAACCCACGTTGCTCGTAATTTACCCTTGCACATCGGGAAATCACATAAACCCCGCCGACAGTTCATAAAGTGCCACAAGTTGGATAAACTAGCGATGTCCAGAAATGTAAATACAAATTTCTGGAGTCGCCAGTGACTAACAGCACGTTAGAAACTGCCAGCGCCTAAGAAAATAAATTTTTTTGTTAAATCTCGTGTAAAAGTCTAACACGCCTCCCAAAAATAAACCCGGCACGTAAAAACCCCTATATCCGCAATCCCCCACATCGCAACTAATAATAAAAGTATTAACCCCTAAACCAACAACTCCCGACAACGCAATATGCCTAATTAAACTATTACCCCTAATATGCCATTAAACCACATTCCGATCTCTCTAATATATGTATTAACCCCTAATCCACCATTCACCCACATCGCAATTAACCTAATTAAACTATTAACCCCTAATCCGCCATTAACCACATCGCAATTAACCTAATAAATCTATTAACCCCTAAACTGCCAAACCCCACAATGCAATTAACCTATTTAAATTACTAAGCCCCTAACCTAACACCCCCTAAATTAACCCCAATTACCTAAATTAAAAAATACTAAGTTACAATAAAAAACCTAAATTACAATTAAAACGATGTGGGTTAATGGTGGATTAGGAGTTAATAGTTTTATTAGGTTTATTGCGATATGGGTTAATTAAAACTTCCTCTCATATCCAGTTTAACCCTATAGAAATGTAAATGTTTTTAGGGAATATTCATTTCTACTAAAGATCTTCATCCATAAAACTCATTTAAGAATATTTCCTTTATGTTCTATATACTCAGCAGGTTTTGAGTAAATAATGGTAGTTAAAAAGGGGGTAAAAAAGTATGCAGAGTGTGTTTTGACAGCACAAATAGCAAATATAACTAGAAATTAACACCAAAATATTAAGTAATTTCTATATCTTGGCCTATATCCTTGGGTAAAACTTACCAGTGATCAACCCTCCCCTAAGGGATATGGACAGAACTGCCCACTCCCCTAGTTATTTGTATAAAGGTTACCTTCAAGCACCAACCCATCCTCTTCCTAGAGACGTCCAGCTCAAAAAGGTGGACTAGGAAAAAGGGTAGGGAGCCTGGTAAATATTACCCAGGGACATGGACCAGGGATAGAAATTTGTTGATATTTTAATTTTACTTTCTAGTTATCTTGGGCTTCCTGGTAATACTTACAAATGAACAGATTGTAAACAAAAGTACAAATATAAGATTACATGGAAAACAAAATGTTGTGACAAAAAACCTAGCAGAAGTAGATTGGTGCATATAGAGAATCAAAAGTATGATGAGACTATTATTAAACAAATCTCTTCAGGTCAGTGACGTGCGGTAAGGTCAGAGGCTGGTAAGGCACTGGCTACTTTAGACGCCCGAGAAACACATATATGAAACGAATAGCGATAGCTGAAAGGGCTACTAAACCCATTTTTTTTTCTGTGATTAGTTTGTGATATTCACTTATTATTTGTTTATATTTAGCTGTAAAACTGGTTATAAACACTGCTTCCAGATAGCAAAAGACATGTGCAAGCTCCTGAGCAAACCTAGGGTTACTCTTTAACAATGGGCACAAAGAAAATTATTAAATTTGCTTCATTCTGTCAGAATCCTTTGTTGAATGAGCAGCAATGCACTACTGAGAGCTAGCTGCTGACTAGTAACTGCATGATTTTTGTCATTGGCACACCTCATCTTTTAAACTAGCTCCAGTAGTGCATTGCTGCTTATTTAACTAAGGATATCTGGAGAATGAAGCTGATTTGATAGTTGAAGTAGTACAGCTAATCAGTGGAGATATGCAACTGGTCATTTGCATGTTTTTTAAAGGGATACTAAACCCAAATTGTTTTTTTTAATGATTCAGATAGAGCATGGAATTTTAAGAAACTTTCTAATTTACTCCTATTATCAATTTTTTTTCATTATCTTGCTATCTTTATTTAAAAAGCAATAATGTAAAGCTTAGGAGCAGGCCCATTTTTGGTTCAGAACCGGGGTTATGCTTGCTTATTGGTGACTAAATGTAGACACCAATAAGCAAGCGCTATCCAGGGTGCTGAACCTAAAATGGGCTGCTCCCAAGCTTTAAATTCCTACTATTTAAATAAAGATACATTTTTTCTGCAGGTCACTTTAATATTAAATTAAGTCGTAAAATTAGGCAGTTACACTAAAGCAGTTTCTCAACCATGGTCCTCAAGTACCCCAAACAGGCCAGGATTTCATTATTACTGAAGCAGTGCACAGGTGAAATAATCAGCTTATGAATGAAAGCAGGATAGTAACCATGGTGTTACTGATCCGCTGATCATTTCACCTGTGCAATGGTTTAACTATAATAAAAACTGTCCTGTTGGGGGTACTTGAGGACCACTGTTGAGAAACACTGCACTAAAGCACCAGCTCATCTAGTACCATACCTAAAAGAGCTAGATACATTATACCAGTGGAAAGTGCAACATCTGCCCTTACACAAAAATGGCATCAAACCTATTACCCTTCAACTTGAAATCATAATTCCTTAAAATAATCAAGTGGGATCTTAAGGCTTTATTACAGATGTAAAGTTCTCTGGAAAATTTGTGCATCTAGACCAATTACCCTACAATTATTGCAGTGCTCAGCAATCTAGATAAAAGTAGTATTTAGTACAACAGTAGTGGGGGTGATATGTAAAAAAATGCATTTAGCTGTGTGGGTCGGCAGATTATTAATTTTAGATTGTAAGATCTTTTTAAAGCAGGATACTCGTTATAGCTCTCCGGTATAAAATGAACCGGAAGAATAGTTGAACTAATGTTTGCCCTTTTTTTAAATGTAGGTTCCTGCGATTGTTAAGAATATATACAGTTTGTGAGTGAGAGTGTGTGTATGTGTGTGTGTATATATATATATATATATATATATATATATATACGTATATATACGTATATACGTATATATATATATATATATATATATATATATATATATATATATATATATATATATATATGTTTAAAAAAGAGTTTTGGGAAAGTGGTAACTGTGAATCAACATAGGTACCACTGGAAGACGCTACAAATCAAAATACAAAAGGTAAAGCTGCTGTTAATATGCAAGCAATGAGTAGCTAGGTAAACCCTCACCTCCTGTCTCTCAAAATAAAAATATATTATAAAGGGTTATGCAATCTTCTCAGCGCTAAACCTGTTAAAGATGTAATAAACAGTATTCTAATTCTGATGTATATATAAGGATGAAAAATGAATCTTGTTTCACAGAGGGTACAAGAATTTATCTTCCCCACAGTTCTATCTATAGATTCTAAAGTGCATCTACATAGAAGTAGTAATAAGTCAAAAATATTAACCGTAAAACAATTTATAATAATCAATGATGTTGCTATAGTTAGCAAAAACTTGTGACATATGTATGTAAAATATGCAGATATTTAAGTCCAATTCAAATATAGCAGGCACAGATCACGTAGCTTAATTCAGCATCGGGAGCAGTTGAAAGTTACTCGTAACTATAAGTATACCCAAGCAGGCTTTTTGTTCTACTTACATCCGGGCCCCTCAATCATATGAGGTAAGTGGAGGGCACGTAGTCAGACAGATCCGTAGCTGTTTATCTATTCCACCCTCTTAGATCTCCTGGGTTCTCAGTCTATACTCAGACATCCGGATCTCCTTAAATGAATTGTATACCAGGATTGCTTCCGCTCATCCGTTTATACAGAGCATAAGGGAAGATATAAACAGAACATAGCGTAACTCCGTTAAGACTAGGAACACTTTTTTATTTAGAAATGAAGTGCTACTTACAAATTTATACCTCAATCACTATGAGGTATCATACAAGCATGGAAAAAGCTGTTATCGATGTATAATGTAGTAACACTATAATTCATAAAAACACAGAGTCCTCCGTAGGATAAGGGGTATACACCATCTATTATTTAAAAGCATTAATATAACTTAAAAAAACCAGAGTGAACAGCCGGAACAACATCCGTGTATGCCTGACGCGTTTCAAAGTTATAAAAAACTTTTTCATCAGAGGTGAGTGTTGTGTTGAGTGGCCGGCTCCTTTTTAAAGCTCCCGCCGATTGCGTGGAGAGGGTGTGTATCTACAAGCTGCTCACTGGTTACATATCGTACTTGTACATAAACAAAGGAGACATTTATTTCTCCTACCGCTCAAACTCAAGACCGTGGCTATAATTTGTTTGCATCACCATTATATATAGTAATAAATGTATAAGTGTTTTTTGGGTCCAAAATACTGATTTGTACAATTAACTTATAAAGGAGTTTTTACATTGTCTGCGCCTGTTCTGACAGCAAATCCCTGTATGCAGAAAGGACTCTCCACTGGCATATTCTCTAATGCGCAACAACAATGTTTATGAGGAGTGCCTGTAGTGTGACTAACAATAATCAATACCCCTGCAATATAAGTTCCTCTTTTGTGAATAGCCTTAGACTTATTAGATATAATCTCTAGGGTTATTGAGTGAATGGATGTTTTAGTGTAACATTTATTAGCACATCGTTGGAATGACTGAAACTTCAGAAATTTTCAATTTCATCTTGAAATTCCATATTTAAAAAAGTTCAAATTAGAGGGTTAAATCCTATTTCCGTTGAGGATCCACTCTTATGCTGCAATATTTAGAGAGTGGATATTTAATCAATATTCATATTAATTTCATTGTTTGGGAACCTTATTTGGATTCTTTCTTATGTATTACTGATACAATACGACTATAGTAGATTAAGTGTTTATCAGAATTTCTTTGTTTAGAACGCTATTCTCTTGTATTAGTTCTACTGCTGAATGGTACTTCGTGTTGTATTATAGAACTGCCACTATATCAATATCTTTATTTAGACCCCAGGGCGACAGGGTATTTAATTAGTGTATTCAGAAAGTCTCCCTTTGTCTTAATTTTTTAACCCGATCACCTCCATTTCTATCAGGGGGAATATATTCTACAACTGTGCCTTTTAAACACTTTGTTTTTTTATTGTGATATTTACAGTAATGATCTGACAGATTGTGGCCTTTAAAGCCATTTTCAATATTTTTAATATGTTCAAGTAGCCTGGTTTTATAGACTCTTTTGGACCTGCCAATATATTGAAGGCCACAACTGCATTCTAATAAATATACAGTAAATTCATGTTTACAATTGGTAAGAGAGTTAATCTTACATTCTTTGTTGTTGGATTTAGACTTGATTATATGTGTGGGCTTATTGCAATTATATGCATGTATACAACCCTCACAGTTCTTCCTGTTGCACTTGTAGAACCCCTGGCTTTGATTTTCCAGCCAATTTTGTTGGTTTTGTTTTTTCTTTAATTTACTAGGAGCTAGCAGGTTTTTCAGAGATTTGTTTTTTCTGAAATTCACTACGGGCCCCTCGCCTATTTTGTTTTTAAGGAATTTATCTTGCTTTAAAATGGGCCAATATTTTTGTAAAATCTGTTTAATCTCGGCTGCTGCTTCGTTATATGTAGTAGTAAAACCTACCTCTCTATTCTTGGTGTGTTTCTTAGTGTTTTCAATCTGCACATTTTCTTGTTCCATTTTACCTATCTATGCAGATAGAGATGTATTGTTAGGTAAAACGGGAAGAACTGTGAGGGTTGTATACATGTAAGTAAGCTTTTTGTGCGCATCAGGTAGCAATGCAATTTACAGGTTGATAGTAAAAAGAGCACTAACCTGACGCGCTAAAATAGCTGACTAACTTGGAATATCATGACCACGTTAATGTATTCCCCCCATAGACTTCAATGGCTTGTGAAATCTGGAACACAGCAACCAATAAGATGCGCAAACCCAAACGCGTTTTCTCAAGTGCACTAACCCGACATGAAATATTAATATTTCTCATTATTTATTCTTAAATACATATTTCTCTTTATATAGGCTGTGAAAAATTGTCTTTAATGTTTAACCTTTTGATGTTTTGTTAAAAAAATACACACAAATACTCTGCTCTCATGGATCAATTGCAAACACAAAACAGGTTTAACTTAAAAAAAACCAAAACTAAATATATGTGTGGCACAATTATTGGCATCCTATGAATTCTTATGAGAAAAATATATTTGAAGTATATTCCCTTTCCTGTTTCACAAAAGGCCAACATACACATAGGCCAAATTCCCTTAGTCACACACCACAATACCGATTTCCACCATCATGGCAATAATTACGAAGTTCCAGTCAACTGAAAATGTTATGAATCAATCTGGAAGAGGACATGTGTCTATACTTTTCTCAACGCACTGTGAAGAGGATGGTTTGGGTGGCCAAGATATCTCCAAGGATCACAGCTGGAGAACTGCAGAAGTTAGTTGCGTCTTGGGGTCAGAAAGTCTCCAAAACTCCAATTTAACGTCACCTACATCACCACAAGTTGTTTGGAATAGTTTCAAGAAAAAAGCCTCTACTCTCATCTAAATC